>NC_057797.1:584794384-584798681 GCF_018294505.1 Triticum aestivum | reverse complement strand
CGTGGTGTGGAGGGCTGGATGAACAATAGACGGTGGAAAGGTGCCCGTGGAGGGGTGGTTGAACAAGTCTCCGTGGTGTGGAGGGCTGGATGAACAGTAGACGGTGGAGGGGTGGTTGAACAGTAGCTGGTGGAGTAGCGCACGGTGGAGGATGGATGAACAGGAGCCCGTGGAGGCTGGATGAATAGGATCCCGTGGAGGATGGATGAACATGATCCCGTGGAGGCTGGCGGAGGTCGACGGTGGAGATGAACAGTATCCCGTGGAGTCCCGTTTTGCGGTACGCCACACCCCTCCCGATGAACAGGACCCCCGTTTCGACCGTAGCGCTCCAACACAAGTCCGTTTCCTCCGTTTTGCGGTACGCCACACCCCTCCCGATCAACAGGACCCCCGTTTCGACCGTAGGAGGTCCGTTTCCTCCATTTTGCGGTACGCCACACCCCTCTCGACGAACAGGATCCCGTTTAGAACATGGCCGGTCGAACACAAGGCCGTTTCCTTTGTTCTGCGGTACGCCAGGCGTCGTTTCCATCGCCTGTTCCGTCCAAGCGCCCCCGATGAACACGACGCATTATGTTGCCTCCCCATGAACACGACGCATTCCGTTGCCTCCCCATGAACACGACGACGACGTTGTTTCTCCGTTCCGACCCCGCTCATGAACACGACACGAGCCCTGGCCGTACGTATGCGCGAGTAGGCGTTCGAGACCCCGCCCGTATGTACACATACGTGGCCGTATTTTCTTTCTTGCACCATGGCCGCTGTACGTACGTGTACATGCTACGTGCGCGCCTCTACTACGACACGTGCGCGCCTCTACATCGACCAGTATGTACGTACACATTCGCGACCAGAATGATAACGCCACGTATGCTTCGACCAGGTGGGTCCCGACTGTCAGGCACTTCCTTGCCTGCGAAGATGTAGCTGGTGGGTCCCAGCAGTCAGGGGGCGAATCGTTTTTTTTTCTCGGACGCACTTCCTTGCGTGCGAAGGTGCAGCTGGTGGGTCCCAGCAGTCGGGGGCCTGGTGGGTCCCAGCAATCAGGGGGGCGAATCATTTTTTCGGATGCACTTCCTTGCGTGCGAAGATATAGCTCGTGGGTCCCAGCAGTCAGGGGGCGAATCATTTTTTCGCGAAATACGGTGGCCTGTCCGGTGGGTCCCTGCTATCAGGTGGAGGAATAATTATTTTGCGCGTAATAAGGACGCACTTCCTTGCGGCTGCCGTGGACCCAGCTGTCAGCCTCTCCACGTACAGTACTCTTCCGATGGAAGTTGGTCGTTGACCACATTGACCACGCCGCGCTGAGAGCACCTGGGCGGTGGTCTAGACGACGGCGAGGCCTAGGAAGGGGACGACACGGAGCCGGGGAAGACGCAGCAGTGGAAGCCCACGCGGAGAGGAGTACGATGGTTCACTAGTTCGGCTGCGGTGTGAGGCTGCCGTCGCCGCAGAATAACAGGGGGTGTGGGTGAGTAGAGGGATGGCCTGGCCAGCGGTGGGAGTAGTACGGGGCGGTGAGGCCTCCGCGGCATCACAGCCGGCCACAGGAGGCAGGAGCACGCGACATGACTGGCGGTGCTTTGGGCGGCTGGAGCAAGAAGACCAGAGGTTGAAGAAGCACTACGGCCGTTGGATGGACATCGTACGATCACTGCAGCTAGAATCGTTTATATTGACTAAGTTGACAAAGCCCTTGGTACGCGTCAACTTAGTAGGCCCACAGCTCGGATTTGGCAGAGAACATATAGCCCATTTGCGATTTGTAAGAATGTACAGTCCATTTTTCAATTCTAATGGAATTTACTACAGCCCATTTACAGTTTGTTAAAAGTACAACCCAACTTCTAGCTAGGACAACGATTAATAATTTCAAACAACCGTTCAAAACATAATTCAAAAAAAATTCCCACATTTTGATGGGATCCGAAATATTTGTATCCGAAATTTCTAGTCAGGTTAAATATAATTTCAAAATAAAGTTGTATTACGTTAAAATCCAACGAAATATTGCGCGCGCAACAAGTAATGAAATTAAAATTTTCAAATTCCAAAAATAATATATTTTTCAAACTAATTACGTGTTTGGTGCATAGTAACTGTCTAGTTATTATAATTACATCCCATTTATTATTTCTCAAAGTTCATTTTCTTGTTAAGCCTAATGCATACCTCCTAGGAAAGTTTGCAGCCCCGCGAGGTGGAGAATAACAAGTTGACCCGGATATTGTGTACAACTGTCAGCCTAGTTGCATTGCTGATGTTGAAAAAAAACTATTTTTATACACACATTAAAAAAATTGTATAGATAAGGACCATTTTTTATACACACATTTAACAATTTTTAAATACATGATTAACACTTTTTAAAACATATTTTTTAGTAAAAACAGTGGGCCCACAGCGAGCGGAGGAGGTCACAATACACGTATTTTTTAAATACATGATTAACACTTTTGCAAAAACAATTGGCCCACAGTGAGCCAATTAGCTCCAGTCGGCCCACAGTGGGCCGACAGGGGCCAGTCGGCCTGCTGTGGGCCGACTAGGCCCGGTCGTCCTGCAGCTGGCAAACGGTGTATTATTTTTGGAAAAAATTTACCCAGCGTAATACTTATGAAAATTAATAAAAAAATGTATTATTTAAAAAATAGCGAAAAAGGCCTGTGTAGTACAGTACAACCTAACATGGTTACTCAGCCCACATTCAGCGATGCCGGAAAGGCCCAAACAAGGCTTCTATACAACTTTTTGAAGTCACTGAGCTCAATTAATAACTTAAGAAAAAAATTAGATTACAGTGGAACCTAATTAAAAGATGTCATGAGCAAATAAATAATTCAACGGGTCCCACTTGTGCGTGTGTTTGTGTGTGTGGGTGTGTGTGTGTGTGTGTGAGAGAGAGAGAGAGATAGAGAGAGAGACCCATCGGCCGATGCTCGTAAATACATCTTTCAGCCATATGCATTGCTGATGCTCAGTAAAAACTTATATAGTTGACACAATCATATAGAACATCATAGCACACTGAACTTGCATACAAAAATTTCACGCAGGCGGCACAATCAGGATGGAAGCAGTGGATCGCTACGGGAATGGCTATGTTGAAACCAACGAAGTCGTAAATAACAGTTCATCGTCTTTATCAATGACGGGGAAATATCTTGAATGTTGTGCAAAGAAAACATACAGACAACACAATAAGTTCTCCTAGCACATTAAGTTGACGTGCAACCCTTTCTAAAAAATGTTCAGGTACAAAATTAGAACAGGTCACAATCAAATGTACTGGCATATCAGTGCTTCACACCATAGCTCGGATTTAACTAGTATCTGACAAGATTCAGTTGTTACCTCAAATTAGAGCACATCCAGGAAGCCAGCCCTGCCTCTTCTCCCAAAGAAGCAGTGGCCTCCGCCGCGCGATGGAGTAGGCCCTGTGCCATCCATCGTTCCGAGCAACACAGGGAAAGTCTGACGTTGACTCCTGTAATGGACGTCGTCAACGGACCCTGGCACCAGCGGCGGTGGTAGGACTTTGATTGATGGATTGACCATTCTTCAACATGCACGAACACTCGATACAGGTAAATCCCTAACGTGGTCCGTGGCGGCCTTGGTGGCGATGAATAGTACAACCCCGGTTCCTGCACCGGTATCTCAACACCAATCACCTTCGGTATGGTGGACGGCTTCTTCATCCATGCCATAACCATCAAATCCCAACTGTCTGGAGGAACAAACATACTTACGAGCTCACCTCCAAGGTCGTTGATAAGCTCGTTCATGGACTCGCTGTTCCAAGCACGTCGAGGCATGCCGTGGAAGGTAAGATTTGTTTAAAACTCAAGCTTAGAGGGCACCGATCCCCATCCTGGGTGCCACCGATCAAAGCTCACCAGCGCGCCATCGCAGAACAAACGCCGGGAAGATTCGAACACACGACTGCAGTCGAAAGTTGTCCGGAACCTAACGAAGAAATCAGCCAGTGGCGGACAGACTTCGACGAGCAAGTCACTTATTTGGATGCCGTGCGCAATGCCAAGAGCTTTGACAAGGTCATCCGGCGAGACGGGAGGCCGGTCGCCGTTGATGGTTACCATCAGCACTTTGCCGGCAAACTGGTCGTCAAGCGCCGCCATGCCACTGTTGAGCGACAGCACGCAGCGACCAAAGGCAGGATGGACCTCAGGATCTCCGGCTCGGAGATCCGCGTTGGCCGGCGACATGATAGTGCGCTTGGGTACCGGGAGTACAGGAGGGGGCTTTGGGGGAACTGGAGTAGGAA
>NC_057797.1:584702338-584794066 GCF_018294505.1 Triticum aestivum | reverse complement strand
AGACTGCGGATGAAAAGGTAGCATGAATTTCGAGCACGCGCCAATATGCTCTTGGTGCGCAAGCGCATGAAAACACCGGTGGCACCCACATGTCGGCCTAAGAGTCCGTATTCATTCTTTTTTGGAGAGCCCGGCCTTTTTTTCAGGATCTTTTGAGAGCCTAGCCCAAGAGTCATAATTGACCTGTTTGGCATTGCGTTACTACTCGGCCCATATTCAACGACACCTCACTGGCCCAAACAAGTGTACATCATCGAAAAGACACTGATCTCAAATTATATAACTTGAAAAAAGGAGATATACTCTGAACACTGGAGAATGGTGATGCCCTCATTTAGCCCACCAGTAGTTCGAGACAATAAACAGTTCGAAACAATGATATATACAACATTCAAACACTGACTAGTGACTACTACTGACATAAACAGCAAGACATGATAGTTCATAAGAAGTCTTGCTACACCACCAAAATGCACCCATCTGCAGTGCTCAGACTCTCGTGATCCAGACGAGAATGACATTCTAAACAGAAGCAACTATTACATAGTAAGAGTGACATAGACGAGGATGACCAAATGACAAGGAATATGCATAACAAAAGAAAGAACTACCCATCCAGAACCAGCAGCAAAGACAACAAAGTCATTCGAAGAGATGAACCAACACCATCATAATTTTCAGCCCCACTTCAGCGACCAATGATCCGGAGACACCAGTACTCCACCCTTTCGATGCAACAGCCCAATTACCTATCAACCTGAAGGCTCGAACCACATCACTGCCTGTCGTAATTGAGACATCCAAGGATCAAAGTTAATCTGGATGCCTTTGTCATTCTCACCTTCTTTTGGCTGCAGGCTATATCGTTGACAATCAGGGGAGTTTGCTCCCGAACTCCTAGGGCTCGCCGTGTAGACACAGTTTTCCATAGCAAACAGAGCCTCTCTGCCATCAAGGTCCTTGCCAACGGCGATCGCCTGGTCGGATAATTGAGTCCGAGAAACAGAGAGTGTGAACAAAGGCTATTTACCCGCCTCCAACTAAAAAATCCTAAAGGCCCCAACAAGCTGGTATCCTGCTCATAGACGTAACAGCCACTGTCCGGATACTCACGTATTACACGGTGCTTGTATACAGTGGGGTTTTTGCAATATAACTTTTCCGGCTCATGTGTCCGAATGATCATCAGTCTTTTCCCGTCGTCTGATCGAGCGAGGAACCAGTTGTGCTTCCCTATTTTTGGCAAATGTGGTGTGACTACAAAGGGCAGTAAGTGTAGGGACACTACATCATATCAAAAAGGACAAGCATTGTTAATGTAAGATCAGCATTGTTCAGAGTATGAGTAGGATAATGCAAGAACAGCATTGATATGTCCCTGTTGGAACTGGGAGGAAAATGCAGGGAAATGTATACTGGATTCGAAAATATAGAAGTGCCATGCATGGTTATACTCATGTTATCTCGCAATCGATTCTTCACAGGAAACTACCATGTCATGCATGTTATGTAATCATGTTCTGTCCTCACAAACAAATTCTTCAAGGTAACTAACAGACCATGCATTGTTATATACTCGTGTTCTATGGGTAAAAAATTTGTGAGGATATTATTCTAGCCATTGATTGCTGAAGGGCAAATATAGGAATGTACACATGGTAACCATTGCAGGATTTCACTACTTCCAAATATAGAGTTCTCCATATGCACATTTACTTCCCTAATGTATGGTTAGATGAAACCAACAGTGTGGTGCATGTTTCTACATCATGAAAATGAGGAAACTAACATGGCCATTGATACACACTCATATTTAGTAGTAGTATATAGATTACTGTAAAATAAGGATAATATCCATATATTCCTAACCGTTTGATTATTCAGGGTACAAATTGACTGTAATGACATGGTCACAATCGCATGAATTAACTCATTCCAAATATAGCTGATTTACGGCGTCTCTAATACATTGCCATAGTTCTACTCAAATTCTGCTCAAACAGAGATATGCCAATCATCACAAAAAGTTCAAACAATGTCATGGCGTCATCATTAACATGAGAGGAAACAACTTACATGCGCTGTCGGGGATATACCCCGCGGCGTAAACCGGCCGGAAGTATAACCCGGCCGGACTAGGCGTTTCCTTGGTAAACCGCCAGAGGATTGGCGACTTACGTGTCTGGCGGTTCACTGGTATGACGATTCATGATCCTGAAGACTCATTGGTGACCCAGCGCGTGTTCCATATGGATGACAAGGCCCAAGGCCCAGCAGGCCGGTTTATGTTAATGGTGGGCCGGTTTAAGAGGAAAGGCATGAGGAACATTTATCTTACAAGGAGTTAAGACCTGGACTTGTATCCGGTTTGTATTAGAGGTAGACTAGTCCTAATCCTAATAGGACTCTACATGTAACCCGCCCCTCCAACATATATAAGGAGGGGCAGGGCTCCCCAAAAGGGGGAAAGATTGACAAGTTCCACGAGTTGGACAAGTTAGGTTTAGACAATAGCTCTCAAGGTAGAGCAATCTTGTAATCGTGATCATCATCATCAATATCAATGAAGCAGGATGTAGGCTTTTACCTCCACCATGAGGGGCCGAACCTGGGTAAAACATCGCGCCTCTCGTCCCACTCAACCCCTCTCAAGCTACCACATAGATGCGTTGGCCTCGCGACTAAAGTCCTGACACTAAGGACATCTGCCATTACAAATCCACTACAGTTGGGGCCCAACGTGGGGCCTGCACTCAGTGGTGTTGAGTTCTTGAAGGGAGCTTTTCAAGGATTGAGAAGTTTAATATTATTGGATAAAAGAAGAGCCGGCAGGGGATGATCATACAGGAAGCCTCCCGGGTCAATTAATTTCAATGATTAAATTTGGAGTTCTTAGCATATAATTTGGAGATCAGGAGATTAGGGTTCCATTGTTTGAGCCGCCGGACGTGACAGATCCGTCGAAGCCCCATCAACGCTAAGTCCGAGATCAAAGGAATCAAACTGTCATACAATACGGAAAAATCGTTCCAAGGTTGTTGTCGGCATTCTGGGAACGGGGGTCCCCAGACTTGCCTGCTTGCGGCCTGTGGCGTGGCTTAAAAGGGGCCCCAACACGGCCCATCCTCATCAACACAGACCCAAGACCCTCGCGAGGGGCCAAGCCTCGCGGGGAGGATGACACGGAGCTTCCTCAGGCACGGCCTCATCAGGCTGGCTCATGAGGAGGCGGAGAGATCAAGGCGGGGTACCTCACGAGGTGCCCATGACGCAAGCCATGACGACCAAGGGCGCCAGGCGGGTGCCAACCTGCGCAGTGTCGTCCTTTCCTCTTTGATGCAAAGGGGGCAAGCGCAGTCGTGGAGTACCGAGGCATCAGGCAAAGGTTGCCGTTTTGGTGCAACAAGACCAAGACCAGGAGGACTACAAGACGGAGGTCATCGTGGAGCCCAAGACGGTGCCACCACCAGAGCTTTGTGCAGGCGAAGACTACTTTTGTTAGGGTAGCTAGTACTAGTTGTCCCCCTTCAAATTAGCCCGCCATTGTTGGCTCCCTTCCCGCTCGATATTTGGGAAGAGGACCAGGGCCTCTATAAATAGGACCAGCCACCCACAGGGGAGAGAGGGAGTATGAAGGATCAAGGATCGGATCAGAGAGGGGTCTTTTGAGGGGTTCGATCAGAGAGAGAAAGAGAAGGGTGGCTGAACTCCTCCCAGCAGTTCATCGCCCCAGCCAAGAACAGACCCTCGCGAGGTTGTTCTTCCTTGTATCATTCATCATCATCAGCCCAAGAGGCAACCCACCACGCCACACACTGGAGTAGGGTATTACACCACAACGGTGGAGCGAACCAGTATAAACCCTGTGTCTCTTGTGTTGTTCTTTCCATAGCTTAGATCTTAGCGAGGCGGAGGGGTGCAGGTAGGTAGGAGGCGAAATCTCCACGCGCACCCCAATGTTCGAACCTCAAGGGTCTGCTGGAACCCGAAATCCGACATTTGGTGCGCCAGGTAGGGGTGCACCGGAATTCGTCTTCCACCACCCCGTTCTCCTCCGACCATCGCACCCATGTCTGACGCTCGTTGGGCCCGCGCCGAGCGCAGGGCCGTTCTCGCTTCTCGCGTCGCCCAGACGGCTCCTGTCGGCGGGCGTCCTCACCATTCCCTGTCACCTGCCGTCAACGCCGCCACCGGCCCGGCGGGGGACGAGCAGCAAGCTTCGTCTCAGCATCCGTCCGTGCGGCAAGACGGCCGCACCGCAACTCCCTCGCCCCCCCTAGCTGATTCTTCGTCCCGCGCGCTCCGCGCACCCATGGAGGCTCGAGCTGCACTCATCGCGGCAAACGAGCTCCTGCGCTACCGTCCCGTCGACGACGTCTACGAAGAATGGCTCGACCGCGTAGCCGAGCTCGTCCGCGCCGCAGGGGGCTCTCCTGCATCGTCCGTTCCACTGCACCGCAACCCGCCCCGCATGGGCGACAAAGCTCCGGCGGCGCCCCGGCCGCCTCCTCCTCAAGAAGGCGCCATGGCTCCAAGGCGCGTGGCCCCTGGGCGGAACCCGCTCCGTCAGGTGCCAACGCAGCAAGAGCAGAGCTGCCAGGAAGTCCCTCGCCCGCAAGAAGCTGCCCGGGCGCTCCCTGCTCCAGCACATCGCGACCATGCTCCTGTTCCCGCACGACAAGACCCAGCTGCAGCGCATGGGGACATGCAAGACCAAGCCCTCCGTCACCCAAGGCCTCCCGTGGCCATAGCAGGCTGCCGTGCCTTCACCACCGAGCTACGCAGTGTCGCGTGGCCCGGCAAGTTCAAGCCAGACCTGCCTCCTCGCTATGACGGCACAGCTGACCCTGCGGAGTTCCTCCAGCTCTACGAGCTGGGCATCGAAGCTGCCAATGGAGACGAGAAGGTCATGGCGAACTGGTTTCCCATGGCGCTCAAGGACGGGACCCGCACCTGGCTCCAGGCACGATCTCCTCATGGGACGAGATGCGCACCCGCTTCATCGCCAACTTCCAACGTACTCGCGACCGACCACCCGCCGTGAGCGACATGCGCCGTATCAAGCAACAACCCGGGTAGACCCTGCAGAAGTACATCCAGCGCTTCAATAACGCACGCCTCAAGATTCCTAGGGTGACTGAGGAGGCCATCATCTCAGCCTTCTCCGACGGCGTGTGCGATGTCAAGATGAAGGAGGAGCTGGCGATGCATGAAGACCTGTGCACTTCTTTGGAGCTGTTCAACTTGGCAACCAAGTGCGCCAGGGCTGAGGAGGGGCGTCTCTCCCTCCTCGAGCTGCCTGCCGCAGACCCGGAAGAGAAGAAGCCCAAGGCCAAGGATGTGAAGCGCAAGGGGGCTGCCGTGCTCGCGGCAGAACCAGACACCAAGCGGGGCAGAGATCAGCCCGAACCTTCCAAGGGCATCCGGTACTGTGTGTACCACGACCTCCACACCCACAACACCAACGAATGTCAAGATCTCCGAGCCGTGCGAGAAGGAAGGATCGGTCGTCGCCCCGACTGCGGTGAACGGGGTTACGGTCGAGGAGGAGGAAGGAACGCAAGACGCTAGGAAGACCGTGGCCCGCGCCAAGGGTGGCGCGATCAACCTCGCGAGGATCGCTGGCAAGACCCGCCTCGCGAGGGAGACTGGAGGGGTCAGCCTCGCGAGGATTGCCCACAAGGCAACGCAGGCCTCCCTCCACTGCCGCCGCAACCAAGGAGAAACGAGGACCGCCACCAGGACGAGGAGGCTGGGGGCTTCCAGGAGCCACGCGCGATCGCCTGCATCCTGGGCGGGGCTCAAGCCCCAGCCTCTCAACGCATCTTCAAGCAGTTCGCCCGCGAAGTGAATGCAGTCCTCCCCAAGCTCGAAGCCACGCGCCCTCTCAGGTGGTCGGCGTGTGCCATTACGTTCAGCTCAACAGATCAGCTCAAGTGTGCGGCTACAGCCGGAGTCCTCCCGATGCTTTGTTCCCCAATCATCAGCAACATGGTGGTCACCAGGACCCTCATCGATGGCGGGGCAGGGCTCAACGTCCTGTCCGTGGAAACATTTAACAATCTCCAAGTGCCCTACAGCCAGCTTCAGCCAACCAAGCCTTTCTCCAGAGTCACCGACGGCTCCACGGTCCCGATTGGGCAGGTCCGCCTCCATGTCACCTTCGGGGCACGCGACAACTACCGCACCGAGCTCATCGACTTCGACGTCACTCACATTCGCCTGCCGTACAACGCCATCCTCGGGTACCCAGCGCTGGCCAAGTTCATGGCCGTAACCCACCACGGCTACATCGTCCTAAAGATGCCAAGAAGTGGCGGAGTCATCACGGTGCCCTGTGAAGAGAAGGATGCGGTGTGTTCCCTGGAACGAGCCTTTCAGGCCGCGTCGCTGGAAGTCCCGGATCGCGGAAGCAGGAGGCTTCCCGAGACCGCCCCAAGAAGAAGAAGACATCATTCGGCCCGGCTCCTCAGGAGGTAGGCCCCCCTGGGCCCGTGCCTGCCCAGGGGGAACCTCCTTCCATCGTATAGGAAAGCGCGCCCGGCGCCCTCCTCAGGCAGGGCTCGGGGGCTCTCCCCTGGAGGGCCACCGACCTGGCTAGGGTCACGAGGGAGGCGCTTGGGCACCACATGGAGGCGTGTTTCGAAGCACGTTTCCCTCAAGAAGGAGTAAGGCAAGGAGAGCCAGACCCTCAGGAGTTCGTCAGCAAGGCCATTCAGGAGCTACAGGAGTCAAGAGTCACGAAAGGCGGCCGCCGTCTACCAGCAGTGGCTCCCCATCCAGGCGAGGATGGCAGGCTGCGCGTCTGCATCGACATACCAGTGCTCAACTGAGTCGCCTCTCTGGAGCGCCTCTGGCCCTCGCGAGTGGGGCGCTGCGGAGGTCCCCCCCACAGCTACGTTCGCATGCCCTACGGCTTGCCGAACGCGGCTGCCATGTACCAGCGCCTCATGAGGGGCATCATGAAGGCACAAGAGGCCAGGCGTTCCGCAGCCCTGGCGGAGATGGAGATGGTCCGCGGGAAGCCGCCAGCACCTCCGGAGCCTCCCGAGGCCCCCGGGCCTGGGGGCTCGTGAGGATCGGCTTCCGCAGCCCACCGAGTCTGCTACACCAACACCCCTTCATCCTCAACGTCCTCAGGTGACATCTTTCAAGTTTCACTTCCAGCTGGGAGCGCCTCCCAGGGCTGCATTATTCCCAGGCCGTGTGGGTCCGTCCCTGCGGCATGTATCCCTTTTATTTCATGTTGTTAGCTTACCTTATTGGGGGCGCCCCTCGGGCTGCATGATCCCCAAGTCGCTCGGGCCAGACCCAGCGGCATGTATCCCATTTGCGTTTATTCCCGGTTATGCGTTATACCCACCATGCTTGATTATTTGATGCCGGTTCACGGCACCTCTCCTTCTCCATGACGACCACTTGCACGTTAAAGGGGGGTACCTGAGCATCGCGACTCAGGGCTCTTACTGGCTCTCCAGGCCTCACCCTCTGGCCTTGTCCACGGCATCGCGACCTGGCATACCAGCGACGGCTGAGACCAGCTCGAGGGCCGGGACCCGAGGACGTAGAGTGCCGACATCTAACCAAATTTGTAGGGACACGTCACAAGATAAGGCCCAGTGCCAGGCGCAACCCGCATAGAGGTAGGGCCCCGTGAGTCCCGCGCTGGCTCACGGGTGCCCAGATACACCTCGCCAGGCCCTACCGTGCCAGCCACGTGTCAGGGCGGGGCTGTACATGCCCCGGGGGCTCCTCCCGGAGGGCCCCCCCCCCTCCCACGTACCAGTGGAAGCACCATGCTCCGTGCTGGCCGACGACACTGCCGAGGAGCAGCTATGCTCGTACACATACGGAAGCGCTATGCTCCGCGCTGGTGATAAACAACTGAGGGTGGCCCCCGGGCCGCATCAACCTTAGGGAGCCCAGAGCTCAGTGTCTAGCCTCATTGTAACGCCTCCCCTCGGGAGTGCCGCGCGAGGGGGCTAGGCACGGGGGCTGCGCCTAGGTCACACCCAGACGCACGCCGCCCAGCAGGGCCCCCCCGGGCCTGGTTCGTCGCGCGTCTCTCCCCGAGCGGAGCCAAGGTACGAAGGCCGTTTGAGCGTCAAGGGGGACTCCTGAGCATCGCGACTCAGGAGCCTAACTGGTCACGTAGCCCCTCCCTCCTTGGCCCCGTCCTGGTTTCTGGTCGGGACTAACGCTGGGTGAGGTATGAGCGCGGCCGGGCTCTACAGACGTAGAACGGTAGATCCACCCGCATCACACCTCCCTACTTTTTGTTCGTGCGCCAAGGGGGACTCCTGAGCATCGTGACTCAGGAGCCTAACTTGTCACATAGCCCCTCACTCCTTGGCCCCGTCCTGGTTTCCGGTCGGGACTAACGCTGGGTGAGGTATGCACGGGGCCGGGCTCTGCCTGCGTAGAACATAAGCAAGTAGGAAGGAAAAGCGCAAATTTTGAGGAATTCAAAAGAAAATATTACAGTCCACACTGTTATCTCAATGCCAAACGCAAGTTTAAACGCCTCCCCGAGGCATGATGCATGTGCAGGAATTAAAGGCAGGACAGGAGCCACGACGGAGTCACTTGTCGGCGGAGGAGCAGCGCGGAATGGGTTCGCCTTATGGAGCAGTGGGGTCGGCAGCGCCTTGCTTCGGCTTGGTGCTGAAGGCCCGGAACTTCCCCAGCAGAGCCTCTGCGTGACCCTTCACAGCCTCGGTAGCGGTAGCGGCACGCTCGCCGCTTACTGGCTCCAGCAGGCTATCGAGGTCGACGCCGGGATCGCGAAGATAGATGTGGGTGAGGACCCGCGTCAGTGCTACAGAAGACCGGACACGCGCCTCGGCCTCGGCCGTCGGGCCAAGGCCAAGGGCGACATCTTCAAGAGCACGAACCAGGAAGGGAAGCAGCTTGGCGGGGCCGTCCTCGGTGCCAGCCAGCGGGCTCTCCAGGCCGCTGTCGTAAAGCGTCCTCAACGAGGAGCGAGCCTTCGCCTCCATCTCCGTGAAGGCCATGCGGTCCTCAGCAAGAACCAGGGCCTTGTCGTCCAGCTCGGCCTTCCTCGCCCCCAACTCCTGCACCAGTGCGCCCAGGCGGTCGCGGTGCTTCCTGAGCTTGACCTCCCTCTCCTTGACGGCCGCCTCGCGAGCCTTCATGCCTTCTTCCTGCTCTTGGCGAAGGAGGGCCTCTTTTGCGAGCTGGTCCCGCAGGCCTTGCAGCTCGTCCTCCAGCGCCTCGCAGCGACCACGGGCGTCGACCGCCTCCCCCAGGGCTGCGTCACAAGCAGCCTTCGCCTCAAGGACGACCTGTTTCTCCTCATCGCAAGCCGTCGAGGCCTGGACCAGCGCCGCCCGAATCGAAGCGTCAGAGCGAACCCATCCTGAAGCCAGCTCCAAGCGCCCGGCCACCAAGCGAGGGTCGGCGCCAAGAAGATCCAGCTGCAGCCGGTCCAGCTCAACAGCAGCATGTTCCAAAACGGCAGAAGGAGTCGGAGAGACAGCAGCCAGTGGAGTAGGAGGAGAAGGCGGCAGCGCGGCCACAGCGTCCTGAGGCGGAGTCTGCTGCGCCCCAACGGCTGTAGTGGCGGCGGCAGGCAAGGACACCTCGGGTGTCACATGGGCCGTGGGGGCTGAGCTCGCCCCAGCCGGCTCAGCCTGGCCTAGCGAGGACGACCGGGCAGGAGAAGCCCGTGCATTGCGGTCACCCTCCTTCGCGGGCAGAGGCGCTGCCATGGGTGGAACCTCAGGAGCTCCCTTCGGCTTCTTTGCTGCGGGCGCTAGCCTATCCAAGAGATGCGGACGTCAAGCCTCAGAAGCAGGACAAGAAATAAAGACAAGGATCAAACGCTTACGGGTCGTCGTCAGTTAGCTCGAGCGGCCTCCGGCCAAATTTGAAGCCTGAAAGCCGGCTGGAAGGGTCAACCTCGGGAAGCTTGGAAGCGGAAGGTGCGTCTGCGGTCCGCCTCGGGGCCGAGGTAGACCCGCGGGAGATCAGCCCGGTCCTGTCCTTCTTCGGGATCGGGGGCAAGCTCCCACCGTCCTGCTCGTCGTCATCCTCGTCGTCATCCTCGTCGTTGACATCGCTCGGAGAGAGGCGGAGAACGCGGGACCTGCGTCGGGGGAGGGGAGCCCTCGACTCTCTGTCAGTCGCCTCGGAGTCAGGCCCTCTTTCCCGCTCCCCTCCTTCCTCCTCTTCACTTGAATCATCGGAGGGCACGTCCACCGGTTCCTCAGGAGTTTCCATGGGCACAGGCCCATCCCCGTTGAAGACGGGCATGGACTCCACTACCTGCTCCCAGTCGTCGCGGAGGAACAAGGGTGTAGGAGCGCCCTCCAGCCTCGCCACATCGCCCCCGACCAGAGATTGGAGGACCGCAGCCAGATCTCCGTCGGCCAAGGCCGCGGGGCTTGGATGGGGCCTCCACATCGGAAGTGAGTGCCGCCGAAGCAGAGCCAGATGGTGCTCCAGGAATTCCCTCAGCAGCGATGCGCCGGTCAGCTTCGCCGCCGCCATGTTGGCCGGCCTCAGATCCGCGTCCATCTTCTCCAGCACCAGCTTCACGCGGGGGTCCGCGAGCTCCGCTCGACCCCAATCGCTAGAGCTCGTGGGCTGCTCCGTGGGCAAGATCAGCCGAGGATGGATGCGCCCAGCATCCGCCAAGACCCACTTGCTCCTGAAGCCCTCAATCAATTTCCCGGGGTTCGAGATGGCAATGGCGCCACCGTACGCGATGAAGCTCGCACACGCGGAAGCAGGACCGTGAGAGGTCTGGAGGTAGAAGTAGTGGCGCAGCAAGGCCACTGAGGGCTGCACCCCTAAGTGAGTCTCGCAGTAATAGGCGAATATTGCCAGGAGAAGGACGGAGTTGGGGTGGAGATGCAGAGCCTGTAGCTTGTAATGGCGGAGGACAGAGAAGAAGAACTCAGAGAAGGGAGGCACCTGGCCAGCGGCAATGGCACTTACGAAGAGCGGATAGAAGGTGCTCCCTTGGCCCTCCGGGGTGGCGGAGCCGGCCTTGAGCACCTTCACCCCGTTGATGCCCTGTGCCGCCGCCATCCGGCGCAACCGTGCAAGACTCGCCTCCGACACGTTTGGCGAGTCCAGGGCAGACGAGTACCAAGCTCCGGCCGTGGACTGACAAGGCGCCACGGCTTCCTAGGTCACGTGGTCGGAGTAGATCTGGAAATTTTGGAGGAAGGAAGGAGAGGCGTAGGAAAGGGGATCTAAGCAGCAACCAGAGAAAGCAAAAGCAAAGCCTGGGTAGATGTCGCTCCCTTATCAACTCGCGTGGTTGCTGAGGCGCCCACGTCCAGTCAACCGCCACGCAGCGCCCAAGGTCGCAGGCTGTTAGGGCCCGCGGCGCTTCGCTCTTGCCCTTCTGCCTCCCTGCACGGCCAAGTCCGGGCGCGCCTTGGGCCCGGGGGCTACTGTCTGTGTTCTGGGAACGGGGGTCCCCAGACTTGCCTGCCTGCGGCCTGCGGCGTGGCTTAAAAGGGGGCCTAACACGGCCCATCCTCATCAACATAGACCCAAGACCCTCGCGAGGGGCCAAGCCTCGCGGGGCAGACGACACGGTGCTTCCTCAGGCACGGCCTCATCAGGCTGGCTCGCGAGGAGGCGGGGAGATCAACGCGGGGTACCTCACGAGGTGCCCATGACACAAGCCATGAAGACCAAGGGCGCCAGGCGGGTGCCAGCCCGCGCAGTGTCCTCCTTTCCTCTTTGGTGCAAAGGGGGCAAGTGCAGCCGCGGAGTACCGAGGCATCACGCAAAGGTTGTCGTTTCGGTGCAACAAGACCAAGACCAGGAGGACTGCAAGATGGAGGTCATCGTGGAGCCCAAGACGGCGTCACCACCAGAGCTTTGTGCAGGCGAAGACTACTTTTGTCAGGGTAGCTAATACTAGCTACCCCCCTTCAAATTAGCCCGCCATTGTTGGCTCCCTTCCCGCTCGATATTTGGGAAGAGGACCAGGGCCTCTATAAATAGGACCAGCCACCCACAGGGGAGAGAGGGAGTATGAAGGATCAAGGATCAGATCAGAGAGGGGTCTTTTGAGGGGTTCGATCAGAGAGAGAGAGAGAGAAGGGTGGCTGAACTCCTCCCAGCAGTTCATCGCCCCAGCCAAGAACAGACCCTTGCGAGGCTGTTCTTCCTTGCATCATTCATCATCATCAGCCCAAGAGGCAATCCACCACGCCACACACTGGAGTAGGGTATTACACCACAACGGTGGCCCGAACCAGTATAAACCCTGTGTCTCTTGTGTTGTTGTTTCCATAGCTTAGATCTTAGCGAGGCCGAGGGGTGCAGGTAGGTAGGAGGGGAAATCTCCGCGCGCACCCCAGTGTTCGAACCTCAAGGGTCTGCCGGAACCCGAAATCCGACAGTTGTCATCAATTGAAAAAGTAGTAGTACTTCTCACGTGGTGGTAAAGGCTGGTTTGCAAGAGTAGATCTTTTGTCTCACGTTGTACAGATCAGACTTTTCGGAGCTTCAATCGTTAACCGAGTCGGACAAACCAACCATGACCCGGAGGGGGTTTGGAGGTAGCCGCGGACTCATGTTGCCTTCGAGTCAGCTTCGCCTCTGAACCGCCGTGCCCGCTGCCGCGTGTCGAGGCCGCTGATGTCCATCGTCGCTTGCAAACCAGCCACTGTTTGGGTCGCCATTTGCCGCGGCTGCCATCCAGCCGCTGCCGCTTTAGCCTTGAGCTGGCCCCGTCTGAGTTGCCGAATAGCCGCTGTAACCTTGTTCCGAGCCTCCCTCATGCGGGCCTCACATTGAGTCCCCAGCCTCCGCCGGCACGTCTATGCAGCCGATTCGCCTTTGTCGGTCGCTGCTTTCACACCTTTCACCGTGGCCCATGGCCGATCAAATCAAACACTATAACCTGCCGCGGAAGAGCCGCGGCAACTTGCCTCAGCAGTTGCAGCTTCACCAAGCCGCCATTGTCAAACCTCCGCGACGAGATGGTTTCGTTCTGAGTCATTGTTGCTCGTCTGATCCTCTTGGATCCTCTGTGGTGGACAATTATGGACCGTGAGTCTTCACTGCTGCCGCAATCATGTTGTTATTTTGCCGAGGCCTCGTCCTCCTCATGCACCTATATACCAATGTGCCAAGATGCAACCCAAGCACTCCTTTGGTATGTGCGTGTACGACCCCATGACTGGCTACAACGGAGCTTGTACAATCGGTCAAACATAAGAGCACCAAGTCAACATACATGCAGGTTTCATCAAGTCCTTCACGTGCTAGCTCTAAGGAGTAAAATGCTAGTATACTGCTCCTCTGTGTTCCTCTGTATATACTCACGAATGCAGGCGGCGGTCAAAAATTGAGAAAGATGGAGGCCGGCGTCTTCAGCATCTCCGCGTCCATTAGTGTATACAGCTTTTTGGAAACATTGTCTCCTATAACAGTACCTTGAGCCGCGCCCGACGGCCGTTACTGCAACTGCTACCTTTTCCTGATGTGGAGATCAGTTAAATCCAAGAAACAAAGTGCTACGCATAGTGGTACAGACGAAGATCCCAGTTGAGAGTGTACTGCCAGCAAGACCTCCAAGAAAGCTCTCACAAGGGACAAACTGTCACATCAAAAATCAGTACGCAGCAAAAACGTGCACTGAGACTCCCTCAAACCAGGTGCTATCTGTTCCATATATTTTATCAGCATGGGTTAAATTGTTTGAAAACGATTACTCTGGTTTGTGATATTTTTTCGCAGGATCAATATTCATTACAAAGGTGTGTGTAAGGGACGCGCGCTTACATAATTTTTTTACTAGCAATTATCCACACCGCGGCCGACTCACCTGTCTGCGCCGGTTTACATACACTTGCCAGGACCGCGCCCGCGATTGACTCGCCATCCGCACGGTTTACCGTGCCCGCAATTAACTTGCCCGGCCGTATGGAGCATTACTATATCATCTATCGTTCACAAACATCAGGTGATATCCGTCTAAAATGACTCAGCAAAGGTTGTTAATTTGTCAGTGAAGTCAAGAACCCCGGGACGCTGCAGGGAAAGATAACACGGTCCCGAAAGTTACTACCATATGGATGAAAATTTAAGGGCCGTCAGAAAATTTCCGATTCAAAATGAAGAATGCCGGTTTAATATCCGGTTCAAGGGAAATCGGTTCTCCCACAAAGCTCTGAAGCTCTCAAATCCGGTTTAAAAGTGTCCGGTTCAAAAAGGAATTAACTTTTCGCAAGTTCGAGTTGAAAGTCCGTCGGAAAATTTCTGGCTGAAAATGAAGATTCCGGTTTACAATCCGGTTCAAGGAAAAGATGTCTCCCACAAAGCTTTGAAGCTCTCAATATCCGGTTCAATATCCCGATTCAAGAAGAATTTATCTCTTGCAAAAAGTTAAAGGTTGCCTAAGAGGACCTGCTGCCCTGACGCGCGGTTCAAACATGGGTGTCCTGCCTTATGGGCTCATCTTCATATGATTACTTGGGGGTTTCCTGTTCAGACATAGGTGTATTCACCAAAGAGAACATGGCGTTACTACCCTCTTGATGCGGCTATCAAGACAATATTATCATCAGGGGCCAAAGAGAGTTTGTTACACACCACAACTCAAACATAGGCACCCGGCGAGCACAGCTCCGAAATATATCACATGGGGGCTTCTGCTTGCAAAGCGGAGTCCTGTCCATTAATCCGGCTATCACGCCACAACAAAGCTTGGGAGCTTCACACCCAAGGGGCCAAAGAGAGTCTTGTTGCTACGCACAACTCAAACATAGGCACCCATTGAGCACAGCTCACAAAGTTACTTGGGGGCTCTTTGTGTTAAATACCAAAGAGTTTGAAAGGACCCTTGTAACCGGGTATCGACCCACGGCTTGGAAGCCTGGTGTATTCACCTAAAACCCCGGGTTAACCTGCCTTCATCAAGTAAGCCACTCCTATCCAGGTAATCCTGGCACGACCCATCGAATGTTTGACAGTTACTCTCATTGAGACCCTGAACTTGTCAAAGTTAAAACGATGATTGGTTAGTTGGAGGGCCATCTTAAAAGGCTTTGTCAAATGGTTTAACTCAGCGGCCTGGCAGCCCATGAAAAGCCTCGAGTTTGGGCCTGGTAGCCCTTGAAAAGCCTCGACTACAAGTTTTTTTCATTTGCTTTTTGACAAAGTTTCTTCTCCTTTTATATGGTTTTAAGGTAAACTGGCATCTTTTGACCCGGCCAGACTATAAGTCATCAGTCCGGTGTTTCTTAACCCGGCACAAGCTTTCAACTATCAGTTGTTAGTACAAACTCGATTATAAACCAGAGTTTTCTCAACCCGGTTAGGCTGTCAACTATAAGTTGTTAGTACAAGTTACAATCCGGAGATTACTAACCTCGCCTGGTTTCGACTACAAGTCGCCAGCGTCGAATATGGATAATCCGGTGTTTATCACAACCCGGTATGGTTTTATCCTAAACCGGCACAACATGGAAGGAGTTATCGGTACTCAAGATTGGGGTTATCACCTTTACTACAAAAAGTTGCTAAAACCAACAACGTGATTCAATGTCACAGGTATGATATATTTCATATTTGATTATTCTTAAGTGCAGCCTTGGTTATAAACCCGGATTATATGTTGGGCATTATGACCCGTCCGGCGGTAAACCGCCAGGACACTTTAAACTTGTTGTATGCAGAAACAGGTTTGTTAAACCGGCCTGGCTTTGGACTATAAGTCGCTAGTATATATATATTTATATTTGGATTGCGCCATTGGAATCATGCGCTTATAAATCATTGGGTTATATTATTCAAATAGCCAAACTTGGCTGAATTTTCATTATGATATTGAATGAATAAGGTTTTCACCGGATTATATTATCTTCAATAGCCAACATGGCATTTTTATGGTTATTAATAACCGATATTATTGAGTTTTCAAAGTCGCTTTAGCGCAGTCTCTATTATTTTATCAAAGGATATGATTTATTCTACAATGGAAGGAATAGTCTCGAGTCGCTGCAGGCTTACAACCTGGCACTTGGGGGCTACATTATTCAAATCGAGATTACATGAAAGTCTCATGTCGCTGCAAGCATGCATCGTGACACTTGGGGGCTAATGCAAAGTCATTTTTACTAGTCTTATTGAAGACCCGACTCATCATATTATAATGAGCCGGCCCTCGGGGGCTACCAATTGCTCCTGTCAACAATTCAAGGTACACAAGTTTTCGTCCATAATATTGAAGGATCCATTGCTTAGTTGGTAAAGCACAAAGCTCTTAACCTTGTGGACGTGGGTTCAAGCCCTATGATGGAAGCTACATTATAAGATATTATTTTCATTGAAGTATATATCAAGTCCCAGTTCAGTATTATCTTACTAAGCCGGCCCTTGGGGGTTACACATCACTGCGAAAATCTACATAATTATATTTACAAAGTTCCTGCTCATTATTGCATAATGACCCGACCCTTGGGGGTTACACTGATTGAAGTTTTTATAAGCAATTACAAGTCCCAGGTTGCCGCAAGCATGACAACCCGGCACTTGGGGGCTACATATACAGAGTATTCAGTTTTGAGATGAACAAACTGGATTTCTTCAAGGTTGAAACATTTATTGGAGAAAGTCTTAAGTTATCACTATGTTCTCCTCTTAAGACTTGGGGGTTACAGGTATTATGCATATAAAGGAGGAACATCTTCATTTTGTCAGTTTTGAGCAAATCAGGAAGATCAATTACATGACCCGGTGTCGACAACAATTATGACCCGATGCCATCAATATTTATAAACCGGTCATTTTGGTAATATTAAACCGGCAAGTTTTACATCTTCAAACCAGTTGAATATCAGATAAGTATTTCAAGACCCATATTTCTTAAACCGGCGCTTTGGGAGCTGAGTCAAAGGAGTTATTCTTCACAATATTTCTCTGTGACAAACCAATGTCGGCAAATTGATTATGAAGCTGGCCTGTTGACCCAGACTTCCCAGAAGGAGAAAATAACAAGGACTTAAGGGTGATCAGGTACCGGTTTACAAGAATTCTTAACCCGGAGCACAACCTGTCAAATTTGTTCTTGTGTTTATTTTGCAGCATAAGTTTACCATGGATAAATCCAAGCTAAACTTGGGGGCTAATGTCGGGGATATACCCCGCGGCGTAAACGGCCGGAAGTATAACCCGGCCGGACTAGGCATTTCCTTGGTAAACCGCCAGAGGATTGGCGACTTACGTATCTGGAGGTTCACTGGTATGACGATTCACGAGCCTGAAGACTCATTGGTGACCCGATGCGTGTTCCAGATGGATGACAAGGCCCAAGGCCCAGCAGGCCGGTTTATGTTAATGGTGGGCCGGTTTAAGAGGAAAGGCATGAGGAACATTTATCTTACAAGGAGTTAAGACCTGGACTTGTATCCGGTTTGTATTAGAGGTAGACTAGTCCTAATCCTAATAGGACTCTACATGTAACCCGCCCCTCCAACATATATAAGGAGGGGCAGGGCTCCCCAAAAGGGGACAAGATTGACAAGTTCCACGAGTTGGAGAAGTTAGGTTTAGACAATAGCTCTCGAGATAGAGCAATCTTGTAACCGTGATCATCATCATCAATATCAATGAAGAAGGATGTAGGCTTTTACCTCCACCTTGAGGGGCCGGACCTGGGTAAAACATCGCGTCTCTCGTCCCACTCAACCCCTCTCAAGCTACCACATAGATGCGTTGGCCTCGCGACTAAAGTCCTGACACTAAGGACATCTGCTGTGACAAATCCACGACATGCGCCGTCCCACCAATACATGGTGCCATCTGCTTTGTCGATCGCGTAGATGATGCCATTGTGTTCAATAGCATCACAGAAGTGTGTATCAGCTTTGACTATGATCCACTATGAGCCGAGTTGTCTCCAGCTAAATAAGGCACCGGCGTAAAGATAGGCGAGTCCACGGTCGAACAAGGCAATTAGCTTGAAGTCTGCATAATTTGCATGTCGTGTGGGCACTTGGAAGATTACAATCTTCTGCAAAACAAGGTCCGTCCAACTGACGTAGTAATCTAGATGACTTGGACCATGATGGTAATACTCTATATAATCCAACGGAGGAAGGATAATCTCATGGGAGGTCTGGAAGTTCACGAGCACCAACTTTTTACCGTCTTCTCTGAAGGCAGCCATCGAGTGGGAGTTCATGCCGACCCAGTACATACCTGCCAAGAAGTTTTGGGTGATGGTGATCGGATCGATGTCGAGGGAAATGATGTACGGCGACCCACTACATACCTGCAAAGAAGTTTCGGTTAATGGAGATCGGATTGAAGTCGAGGGGCATCATGCACGCCTCCGTATCATGGTGAGCCAATCTCGCAAGACCAGATAGCAGCAAGCAGGGTGTCTTGAAAAGCTTAGGCCTCGCTTTGACGATGGCCGTGTGCATGTCCCTCAAGCATGCAGCCAGCCGCAGGGCGCTCAACATATCCATACACGAACAACAGAGGTCGAGCATGTCAGTGGGGAGATTGCTCCAATCGCGGCTCATATGAATGCTGCGCGGTTCGCGTTCGTCCATGGTGGAGTTTGGAAGAGGGCTTGATTTACGGGGGAGAAGGATGTCAGTGCTCGAGCGGCTAGCGAGGGAATAGTGGTACTGGGGGAGGCGAGGTGACGCGCCAATGTGCTGTACAGTGGCGGTGAAAGACTGCACTGTGCATAGGGTGAGGCTGACTTTGGTAACCCGAACACGCCGCCTGGGCTAGTGTCAGGCGCAGGGTGTTGTCACTTCACTGTGAGGACCGGATGAATAGTATTTTGACCATCAAGTGTACCACAGTTGTACTACTACTACTACTCCTAGTAGGTACATGAGTACTCCAGTATTGTATAGCATAAATAGGTCTCCCGTGCTAGCATGCCTGTTCACTTCATCGTTCAGGTATCATCCATATTGCGAGCAGAACCAAATTCTCGTGAATGCCCAATCAACGCTCTGCCGCGATGCATGCAGTGGTTGTTCTGGTGCATCAAGGATGGCATGCAGATTGTTCCACACTTGAGGAGAGGAAAAATGGAAAGGTAGAACGCGGGAGTAGAGGAAGAGAACGCTGGCTAACGAGGGTGGGAGGGGATCGAGCAGGAAGTTAATGCTCCACGCCTAAAGGTTTTGGGAAAACCTGATTTTCATAAGGTGACTTATACTCACCTAAACGGAGGGAGTATTCCTTAACCAGAGAATGTTGTGTCTCCCACTCACGCGCTCAAAAAAAAACTACGACACATTTTTTTATCTGTTTGCATAGGTCCCACCTATCAGGAAAGATGGGCACGTACACGAACATGTACGACTCATCAGTCTACCCGCATAGCCTTTTCGTTTAGTCTACCTAGCCGTCTAATCAACTGCCTGCACGCCACTTCTCCCATTTACTTCTCCATCGGGAACCGATTCTCCTCGGCTTCTTCACCTCCCCTTCGTCTTCATTTGCATCCAAACCCCACTACGTTCACATTGTTTTAACCTCTTTAAATAATCATCTACTACTTCAGTTAGACTAGCCATCTAATCCTAATTCTCCAAACCATAGCCCTCCATTCCAGCGGTTCCAAATGGCGATAGAGACCGAGATGCAGGTTTTTAGCGTCCAACATGTCCTCGTCGAAGGCTCGATGCGCATAGTTGCCACCGTCACCGCCCACCCAAGGGTTGTTCGACAGTGGATCAACAATGTATCCAACTCCCTCGAAAAGGTAGAGACGAGGGTCATCGGTCTCGACGCAGAGTACACAGAGCGTGCCCCTGGGAAGATCCAGCGCGTCGCCGTCCTTCGGCCGTGCTTCGAAGATGATGTTTTGGTGTACCACATCATACACTCGCCCTCCATACCAGGTGAGCTTCACAATTTCTTGTCTCGGGAGGACGTATACTTCTGTGGGGCAGCCATCGAAGGGGACAAACAGAAGCTGGAGCTGTACAACCTTGGTTTGAATAGCATCGCTGACCTACAAACCAGAATCAAAATTCCTATAGAAGTTTGTGATAAACAGACACCATCCCTATTCGACGTAGCAAATTTTGTGCTCGGTACAAATCTTCAGAAGGGTGACGAGACAGTGTCATTAAGGTCGTCTGGATGGGAGAATTATCCCTTGACGTACGAGCGGATAAAATATGCTGCCCTCGATGCCCATGTGAGTTTCGAGATAGCTGCAAGGTCCAAAGAGCTTGTTGCAAAGCCGTCTCCCACAGAGAATGAGAACAAGAAGAAGAAGAAGAAGAGGAAGAAGAAGAAGAAGAAGAAGAAGAAGAAGAAGAAGAAGAAGAAGAAGAAGAAGAAGAAAAGGCTGCACCAGCAGGAGGGCATTATGGATGGATGAACTATTCCCTCTCTTGTAAAAAATATTATTCCCTCTCGGTGTATATTGATATAGATGGACTATTTCGATGGTGTGCATGTCTTTGGAACAGAGTAGTAGCATGGGTCCGCTTGACTATAAGGAACTATTTATCCGCATATATAGCTTTCTCTGCTACTCCTTCCAGTGATCGATATGCAGTGCATGTGTCCGTAGACATGACAGCTTGTCCATGGAAGTTCAACTACGGCGACCATCATGTTTTATCTCGCGATTCCCACGACGCCTCTCCAACCCATGGCACCACGCCCCCCGATGTGCGCCTCACCCCTCTCGGCCGCACCGCCCCTCTGCCTTTGTGTGCATGACATGTGGGCCACCTAAAATGTGGCGAGCATCAAGTTTCTACCACAGCCGCCCGTGATTCCCATGACGCCGCTCGAACCCATGAAACCACATGTCCCCCGACCTGCGGCTCACCCCTCTTGGCCCCACTGCCCCTCTGCCTACGGGAGCATTACATGTGGACCAGTCACCTATCGGGTCCACATGTTATTGACTCAAAGGTAGGTGTAGTAAGGCGCTGAAGCTCAGTCCCAATGGCCCTGAGAGGGAAATGTAACTCCTGCACCAGGGTTTGTGGTGCTCCCGCAGCACGAACTCATGCCAAACTCGAGATTTGTTTCTTTACTATACATGCACGCAACGATTTAATGGACATTGTAATCTCAACATGTGATGGGGAGCTCTAAATTTGAATTTGAAACTTATAAAACGAAAAGATTCAAAACAAATAAACTGGGAGAGAGGGAGTATATCGTAGGATGTGTCCCATACAAAATAAGTCCCCTGGTTTCTCACCGTGAAGATGCGGTTAGAAAGGAGCACCGCGTCTTCCTACTCGTACGGCAACAAATCGGCCGCAGACAGCATGGTCCGCCTTTGACCGCCATATGCAAGGTTCGTGCTATCTTATTCAATCTCATCGTGGTTCCATCGTACCAATTCATGCGGTGGCCCGTTGCATGGCTGATCCCAATGTTGGACAAAGGTTCTATGGGGACGGTTTCACCGTTGTAAATGTTGTGCAAATTGATGTTGGTACCCTCCCGTACATATGCAAGCCAATCTCCACTCGCACCGAGCCTAACCTGTGAAACAGTGGGCAGGGGGAGAATTAGGAAATGGACACAGAAGTAGTCTTTAGAATGCATTTACTACGTGATCAAACTCATCTTACCTGCTCATTGGAGGAAATCCGAGTGCCCCTCAACGTCGGCATCTCAAGGGGCGTCAACTTGCAACTACGGCCACGCCGTGCTAGAGAGACCCCCAAGGAAACATCCTCGTTCCGGGTGCGTTCCACGGAACATCAAGATGCATTTGTATGAGTAGTTTATCTTGTGAGAGAAAAGGATGAATGAGGGAAGGCCTCTAGAGATAGAGATGGACACTACTACTACCAATGTGCTGGCCCATGCGTTGCAATGGATCCAAAGTAGTAGAATAATACTTGTTCACGTGCTTGAAATATAAACACCCTAGTTTTGATATACATGTGTCAGCAGACATGACAGCTTGTCCATGGAAGTTGAACCACGGCGACCATCACGTTTCTTGTTTCTACCACTAAGCCACTGAAGTTCGGTCCCGTGGGCCCCGAGAGGGAAATGTAACTACCGCGGCAGGCCTTGTGGTGCTCCCGTAGTAGGAGCTCGTGCCAAAACTGGAATTTGTTTCTTACTACTACCAACTAGTACTAGTAAGGTACACGTGCATTGCACGCATGAGATTCTGGTGGTTTGTGCATTATGCTTCTACATGTGGAGCTTTCTGGATTCTAACATGTGGCAAAATTTGGTGGAATGTAAGGTTAGGCAAGTTTGATTAACTTAGGTGAGTGTTTGATTCAAGCCACACCTTAGGCAAGCCACACTAAGGCCCCACATGACATACACACACAAAATGTGGCAAGATTCCCTTAGGCTTGCCAACTTGTTTCTCTCGTTTTGAAGAACTAATAACTTTGCCTAAGCTTAGTTGTGGCAAAGTTAGGGTCTGTTTGATTCAAAGGATTTTCATAGGATCTTTGAAGGATTAGAATCCTTAGGAATTTTTCCTACGTTGGTCGTTTGATTCATAGGATTGAATCATGTAGAATATTTTCCTAAGGATTCATTTGTACTACATTTCACAGGAATTCTAACATGCATTCCAACCTCTTGAAAGAAATCCTTTGTTTTTCATGTGACACAATCAAACAAACTCAAATCCTATAGGGATCCAATGAACATGCCATTCCAATCCTACTTTTTTCCTATTCCCGTGTTTCTGCAATCCTATGAATCAAAGAGGCCCTTAGTCATGAATTAAGTTCAACCATGGAGTCTTCTAGATTATACATGTGGCAGAATCTAGTGGATGATATCCAGCGACTAGTAGTGCTCAGATTTGCCATCTTTGTACCATCGGATTGGCTTCATCCAACGACCAACATTCAAAGTTTTTCACACACTATATAGGGGGTATAGATATAGATGTGCCGGTCCGTTGCAATGGATCCAAAGTATATATATATATATATATATCTATTTAGTGGAGTGCACTCTAAACACATTATCTATTTATTTTTCTCTAACCTTCCATAGCCATGCAACCAAGCCACATAAGCTTCATGGGTGCCCCCCACATCATATTATTCATACTACATTGATTGAAAAAAAGATAAATCACCCAAAACAAGATCTTCCCGTTTTTTTCCTACGATGTTGTGCCGTGCACGTACCTACTAGTTGTATAGTGGTAGTACTAGTAATATAGTATTAGGAGTACAAACTTGGTACTAGTAGGAGTAGTACTAGTATGGAATGCTCCTACTCTATCAACGAGCCCCGTCTGACACCAAATTTCTTGGCTTCCGTGCTACAGCTAGATCTTCCCCTCGTTTCTTTTTTCCAACCTGGCGGCGGGCGGGGTGTCGGTTTGCTCAACGGCGGTCCCACATGAAAGTGAAAATGCTAGGCAGCACGCCTTCCCTAAGCCATGTGTCGTGCCGGACGGGCCGTGTTGTACTCCCGATTCCCGGGCGTGTGGGGGTGCGACGCGAACGCGGCAGGCCTTTTCCTTTTACCAGCAATGTGCTCGTGTGTTGCAACGGATCCAAAGTAGTAGAATAGTAGTATTTGTTCACAAACTTGAAAGAAATCACTATTGTTTTGATATACTCCTAATATATTACTCCCTCCGTACCTAAATATTTGTCTTTTTTGAGATTTCAAATGGACTATCACATACGGATTATATAGACATATTCTAGTGTTTCTAGCAAGATGCCCGCGCATTGCACGAAGTTGATGGAAAAGGTAAGCACAACTTATAAATTGACGGATGGAGTACTAGTTACAGTGATGCATATAATTAAGCAAAGGGATCGCACATGTCGGTATTGACTGGAACGAGAATGCAACAACACAATAAGAATTAAGGCCACGATGATGCAATCACAGTGGTGGTTACATAAGGCAAGAAGAAAGATGGATCCACTAACGTACGACCTCCTCCTCCACAACTTAGTGCGCCGGGCCACCGACCGGCGGCTAAGGAGTGGTGGCTTTTGTGGCGAGATCGAGGTGCTTCTTAGCAAAGGCATCCAAGGCTTCCAGCCGGTTGAGGAAGGCCAATGTCGTAGCGTCGTCACTGGCCTTGTAGATACTTATGTACACGATTTCCTCGTTCATGTGGATGTGTAGGTCGACGAATTCTTGCAGGGCGAGGCGCCTCACGGCGACCGCGACCTCCAGGTGGACATTCTTCATGGCGTCAGCGGGCAGTCGCAGGGCCACCAGTGCTTGAAACAGGTTCCGGCCATGGAGGCCTATTAGGGTGGCAGGCAATGAGGAGCCCGGGCGCGTGGGCTGGAGGAGTACAGCGATGTCTTCCGCGAGCTTCTTGAGGATGGTGAACTTGTTGCTGGTGGCGACGATCATCTGGTCCAACTGAGAGTCGTAGTTGGCGTCGAAGGTGGCCATCCACCAGCCGGTCTCCAACACCGTCTGGAGACGATCCTCAGCGCAGCCTCTGGCCGCTCACGAGCATCGCCGCCATGGGTCTAGAGTGAGCTATTTTGCGCTTAGTGTAGGTGCTTAGGAAAATGCTTAGGTGTGTACGATGTGGTAGATGCATTGGAATGGAGGGGCGCCTTTATATGAGGGCAATGAGGGCAAACTGCGTTGCACTCACATCGTGCAGCCTCTTTTCCCGGACCTCCTCCCATTACTTCCCTCAAGCATTAATTGAACAAGGATGCATTGGCCTTTCAACATATCGGGAACCGCTACTCCCTCCTCGTCTGCATTAAAGCCGTATCGGGAACTGCACCGCCCGCTGTCAAATCGAATACTCCCTCCGTCTAGGTGAGTATTAAGTCATCTTATGAAAACCAAATAGTAAACACATAGGCATGGTGCATTAACTCTCACGTTGTTTCTTATTTTTTGACATAAATAGAGGAATCAACCAAGAATAGATGTGGGGCTTGTATGCTTTTAATGACTTGAGATTATCAAACATGACATGCAGTGGTCAGTTCGTTGCACAAGAACAAATACAACCCACATCAGCACACACACATCTTATATAGCATCACATCCAATGGCTATAAAAGATGAATGAGACCAAATTATATCTCATCTAGATGAGTTCTAGCAAAACTGTATTAATAATACTTAGTACTCCTGCGCCATGTATCATATATTAGTATCATGTAGTACTTTATTTATTTATGAGGTATCTAGATGGCACTGCACCGCCAAGAAAAGAGGGTAACATCAAAATTATGGACTACTTTTTTAAGTATGTTGGTAAGGTCCGGTCATAGTCACTTGTTGAAATCTATTAAAAGACAAATACTCCCTCCGTCAGGAAATACTTGTCATCAAAATGGATAAAAGGAAATGTATCTAGACGTATTTTAGTTTTAGATACATCTCTTTTTATCCATTTTGATGACAAGTATTTTCGGACGGAGGGAGTAGAAAACAGAGTTGGTGATGATGGTGTGCGTGCCATCCTGCAATATAGGCCATCGGATTTATATCTAACGGATAGGAAAGAAACTATGGCAATTTTGCAAAAATATACCCACACGTCTCTCCACGTTTGCAAATAAGGCCTTCCCTCATTCAACCTTTTCTCTCACAAGATAAACTACTCATACAAATGCATCTTGATGTTCCGTGCAATGCACAGACAGCTAGCTTATTTCTTTTAAAATAGTTGCTGCGATAATTGGGTTGAAGTGATATATTTTATGTCTGCCCCGAATGATTTCAGATTTAGTAGTAGTAACAAAGAAAAGGTTGCCTTGTTAATTAACAGAAAACAGGTTGAAAACTATCACATGAGGCCGGTAAAAACAAGGCACAGTGGGTTCAGCGTCATCGTCACTACAGCTGTGCGCGCGCGAGAAGTCTACATATAGAGGGGGCTACCGAGCGAGGCACCGAGACACAATGTTTGAGAGAGAAACCAATTGACAGATTATGATCAGATCGATTTGTCACCCTTCTATTGTCATTGTTGGGGGGAGAGAAAGATGTATCGAGAGTGTGCATGGTAGGCACAGAGGCACAACTAGCGAGTGTGTGTGTGTGTGTGTGTTTGAAAGAGGAGTAGATAGATTATTATCAAGATCGATGTGCCACCCTACTCCTTCGGTGCCGGGTAGTGTGTGTGTGTATGTTTGAGAGAGAAGCTAGTCGATAGATTAGTATCAAGATCGAGGTGTCACCCTACTCCTTTGGTGTTGGGAAATGTGGGTGTGGGGGGGCAGTGACACTCACATATCTCTACTCTTATAAAAAACAGAGTTCGTGATGATGGTGTTCCTGCCATCCTGCAATATAGGCCATCCAATTTATATCCGACGGACGGGAAGGAAACTATGGCAATTTTGCAAAAAGATACCCACACCCCTCTCCGCATTTGCAAATAAGGCATTCCCTTGTTCATCCTTTTCTCCCACAAGATAAACTTCTCATACAAATGCATCTTGATGTTCCGTGCAAGGCATGGGCATCTTGCTAGTAGGGAGAAGAAGTTTGTGTGACACATATCTAGCTATATTAAGGGATAGGTAGATAGCATATGTGTGAGAGACATTAGTGGCTGTGGGTGGGCGGAATTAAAGGGGTGGGCATGTTAGACATAGAGAGCGTGTGTGTTTCTGTGTGAGAGACTTGTAGGATGGGGTAGAAAGACGAATTTAACCCTGACAGAGGGAGAGAAATACACGAAGTGCGCGTGTGTGATTCCGATGCCCACAGGGAAATGAGATATGTATGCGTGTGAGAGAGATTGCACAATTCATTCACGTATCACTATCTAGTGATCACGGACGTGCATCGCTTGAACATAAGTCAATATCTACTTCGTATTGTGGCCAAAGGTACAATATCGATTCAACGCTATAAAGATTGGACACTCACATATCACATTTTTTTCTATTTAAATAAGCCTTTTTAGTTGTGCATGCCAAAGTTATAGTGATGTTTCTTCAAACAACCAATGTAGCTATCATGAACATGCACCATTGTTACTCTTGCATTCAAATTCATTAGTCTTGGATGATTTAAGTTTCTATTTTGAAGTAATATACGTAATATTCATATATGAATTCAACGGGTACGCAATTTATTAAATGGAGGCTATGTAATCATATGAGGTAACACTTTTAAGTAGCTGACTACAATATCCATTTCTTTTTATGCGCCTCTACACTAACACGTCAATGCATTATGTTTAAAGTAAATAACCAATGGCACTAAATTATCTATTTACACGAGAAATACATAGGCTGAGCGTTTGATCCCTTTTTTGTGAACGCACCACTACACCCGTACGATTGGCCGCGCCCGTGTGAACGTCCAAGTTATCGGCGCATCATCCCGAGTTATTGTCATTTTTCTGGGGTGGACTTCATGCCAGTTATTAACTGCTGACGCGTGCCCAGTGTACACAGTCTAGCATGACCTTCCCACTAGCACGGTCCAAAATTAGTTGAAACTAGATATGAATGATCCCGCGGGCGGCAAAATCTCCGGCCTCCTTCTAAAATTTCCGCCACCTTAGTCTTTAGCATGCGAAATCCCCCTTTTGTCCTTGGTGCACGGAGACCAACAGTTACAATATTGCCCTCATCTACATGATAGGTCGGGGCTGCTTTGGTAACTTCCGGTTCCCCCACTACACGGCACCCCCATTTCCTCTCCCCCTCCCGCAAAAACGACTAACTCCACAGCACCAGAGCATCTTACATCACGTCGTCCGTACTTCATCGCCCTTTCTCCCCCCCCTCCCGAAACCCTAGACTGCTCATCCACCAGCGTACCATAGCCTATTCACTGCCAGCGGCGTCCACCTCGCCGGATCTGCTTCTGCGGCCGCATCTACCCCTCCCACCTCCCCTAGAAACAAGAAGACTGCTCATCCACCACTGTACCACAGCCCATTCAGTGTTGGCCTTGTCCACGACGTCGGATCTGCTTCGCCGGTACTCTTGTCAACCGCCGCGCATCTGCAGCGGGTCATTCGTACTCCCCACCGAAGACGCTTCGTCCACACCCCTCGGAGCCGCCCCACCGACGCCCCCGTCGACGGCCTCTGATCCTCTTCGCCGACACCTTCCTCAACCCTACCGGAGCAGCTTCGCCGACACCTTCCTCAACCCTACCACAGTAGCTTCGCCTATACCATTCTCAACCCTACCGGGGCCGCTTTGCCAACTCACAAGTCTACGGCCTCAGATCCGCTTCCTCGCACCCTCATCCAACCTACAGGAGTAGCTTCTGATGCCCCATCCACGGCCGCAGATCCGCATCGTCGACACCACCCTTAACCCAACCACCGGAGCAGCTTCTGACGCCCCGTCCACGGCCGCAGATCCGCATCGTTGACACCATCCTTAACCCAACCACCGGAGCAGCTTCACCTACGCCCTCGTCCACGGCCATAGATCCTCTTTGCCCACACCGTAGTCCACCCTACCGGAGCCGCTCCACAAACACCCTACTCGACGGTTCTAGATCTCCTTACCGGACCCCGACAGCCAGCGCAGCGTCATCACCCTCGACTTTTCTAACCTAATTCCCACAGTCTGGAGAGATGCCAAGCACCCGCCACGGCCTAGGTACTTGTCACCTTTAAACCCGTCCAGCATCACCTGCCCGATGTACTTCAAATATACTAACCGGTCGCTGTTACCTATTATGCAGCAGGCAAAAACTACAAGGACGATGTTTCTTCTGGATCTAACAGCTTGGCCAACCAAGATCCTGGACTGAGGCATTGCTATGATCTTGTAAGCGTGTCTCTCTCGCTCTTGTATTGTTCTGTGCCTGCCAGCATGCTTTGCTAGGATTTTCTACCAGTAATCTCTTTGTGCAGACAATGATTTCTACTACTGGCTACTAAATTAGATATGTAGATGTGATACATGATACTACCTCGTACCTGTGTTCCTAAATATTAGTCTTTCTAGAGATTCCACTATAGGCTACATACGGAGCAAAATGAGTGAATCTACACTCGAAAATGCATCTATATACATCTGTATGTGGTCCATACTGGAATTTCTGCAAAGACATATATTTAGGAATAGGGGCAGTACATTACACAAAATCATAGGTGGCATGTAGGAATTCCAGTGCACTACATTAGGCTCCCTTAGAGTGCCTGCTAGTCCAGCATATAGAGTCATGGCTAGTTTATGGTATGCACACAATCGTTAATTCGTGGTTTAAATATGCGCAAGGGATATTGAAAGGATCGATATGGTTGACTAGAGGGGGGTGAATAGGCAACTGACAATTTTTAGCTTTTCTTTAACAATTTAAACTTTGCATCGAAGTAGGTTGTCTAGATATGCAACTCGGTGAGCAACCTATATGATGCAACAAGGATAGGAACACAAGCAAGCAAGAGATATGACACAAATAAGCTTGCACAAGTAAAGGCACGAGATAACCAAGAGTGGAGACGGTGGAGACGAGGATGTGTTACCGAAGTTCCTTCCCTTTGAGGGGAAGTACGTCTCTGTTGGAGCGATGTGGAGGCACAATGCTCCCCAAGAAGCCACTAGGGCCACCGTATTCTCCTCACGCCCTCACACAATGCGAGATGTCATGATTCCAATATTGGTCCCCTTGGAGGCGGCGACCGAACCTTTACAAACAAGGTTGGGGCAATCTCCAAAATTCAATTGGAGGCTCCCAACGACACCACGAAGCTTCACCACAATGGACTATGGCTCTGTGGTGACCTCAACCGTCTAGGATGCTCAAACACCCAAGAGTAACAAGATCCGCAAGGGATTAGTGGGGGGAATCGAATTTCTCTTGGTGGAAGTGTGGATCGAGGCCTTCTCAACCACTCCCGAGCAAATCAACAAGTTTGATTGGCTAGGGAGTGAGATCGGGCGAGAATGGAGCTTAGAGCAACAATGGAGCTTAGGGTTGGAAGAGATGAGTCAACCAGGAAGAAGGGGACCCCTTATATAGTGAGGGACAAAGATCCAACCGTTATCCACCTACCGGCCCGCGGCCAGCGGTACTACCATGGGGCAACGCGTTACTTCCGCTTGTTGCCAAGCGGTACTACTGCAAGGTCACGCGGTACAACCGTGCAAGCCCGCGGTATTACTGTTGCAGTAGCAACGGCTAGGGCAGACCTGAGGCACAAGTGCTGAGGGCGGTACTTCCGCGGGCATGGTACTACCGCTCCCCCTTGCGGTACTACCGCAAGGCAGGAATCCCCTAGCCTGAGAAGAGAGAGGATAAGGAAACAACCGTGCCTACTTCCGCTGAAAAATGGAAGAAGCGAAAACCCGACACGGTACTACCGCAGAGGGGCAGTACTACCACCTGGCAGCTGAGCACGGAATGAAAGCGGTACTACCGTGGTAGGCGCGGATGTAAAAAATTACATCCACGCCTACTACCGCGGGGGAGCGGTACTAGCCTGGTGGGCCACGGTAGTGCAGCTCCAGGGGAGCAGTACTACCATGGGCACCTGCGGTACTACCGCACCGCAACACGGTACTACCGCTGGTGCCTACGGTACTACCGCTCACCTGGGAGCAGTACTACCGCAGGCCAACACAGCAGCCAGAAACAAGGTGACGAGATAAACAACGGAGGAAGCTCCAAGGTGCAAGGGAAAGGAGGGGACAAGGAAGAAACATGTACATGATGATTCCACCCAAACCTTTCCGACGCGGACCCCTCTTAATAGTACGGCTTTCCTATGACTCAAATCCACCAAAAAGAACCGTAGAGAAGACGCCGTCTTCAACAGTCTTCGAGGGGCACCCAACCATCTTGTGCCTAGCGATGAAATGTCTGGGATACTCAAGGCACACGATTAGTCCGCAAACGCGTTGTCATCAATCACCAAAACACCTTAGGGATAAATATGCCCTTACAATCTCCCCCCTTTTGGTGGATTGATGACAATACGGGATTTGCACAAGGGAAATAATATTAAGCAACCGCAAACCCCTCCTCTGTAGAATATAGACAGGCTCCCCCTAGATGTGTGCCAACTAGATGGGTGCTTTGGACTGCACGGCACACATACTAGGATCAAAGCTCCCCCTACATTATAGAGACAAGGCATATCTAGTAATAGGAAGGCTAACACTAGACAAGATAGCACAAACATAAGTTAACTAAGATAGATAGAGTGCATATATCTTACACCATATGTAGGATAAGTCTCGAAGGCACAAACCAAACAAAGGCAAACGAGGCAAACGAGGTTCAAATGACAAAGCAAACACACCAAGCACGACACAACGCAAATCCCTACACTCTCTCCCCCTTTGGCATCGAGACGCCAAAAAGGCAGAGATGACACCTACACACACGGGGTTGCTCAGGCAGAGAAGTCATCCCACTACTCCTCGTCAGACTCAGCGGCAGGGACGGACTCCTCGATCTCCTCCTCTGAACTGGTCCACTTGTACCCCTGCTTCGCCATCCAGGCAGCCTCTGGCGTGATGACGTCCTCAGAACTGCCAGACACATCCTCTCCAAAGAGCCTCATAACCTTCTTGTTACGGCGGCGACTCTCCTTGTCTGCCACATGAGTCATGTACTGTCCCTTTGCCTGCATGCAGAAGAGAGTCTTCATCTTGTCCTTTAACTTCTTGGCCCACGACGGCTCAGAGGAAGGAGTGGTAGACCTAGCAGCACGGTCCTCAGCAACATTCTCTGCACCAGCCTCCTCCTCACCAACAGCCCTCCTAGCAGTACAAGCCTCAGCACGGGTAGTAGTGTTGGCCCAGTTGGGCTTGACGCGGAGACTGATGGACTCATGCCGAATCCAGTCTGGAGCAAGGAACTCATCACTAGGGTACATCTTCTCCCAAGCTATGGAGAGCAACAGAAACAGGTACGGTCCATAGATAGGTACCTTGCGAGTGAACACCGCAAACCAAAGCTCACACCACATGATGTGTGAGACATCAAGTGGCTGAGTCTGAGATGAACGTGCCTCTATACACAGGAGCAACATGTCCACTAGATAAGAATGAACCTTGTCCTTGTCGCCAATGCGTGGGAACAGAGTGTTGTGGAAGATGCGATGCATGATATCCAGAAAGGAGTTCAGCACCCAAGTCAACTTGCCATTGGGGAGCACCTTCTCAACAAGGAATGGCTGAAGCAGGTTCTTGTTGGCAGACTCAGAGTTGGCGTGGGGGCAGACACCAACGGGTGTGTGAAGCCCGTCATCAGGAATGTGAAGCAGATCCATGAACTCCTTCCATGTAGCAGACAGCTGACGGCCATTGGTCATCCAGGTCATCCTCCGCTCATCCCCGGGATGAAAGTAAACTGAGGTAAAGAACTGACAGATAAGCTCAGGGTCATAGTCAAGGTGAAAGGAGATCACAGGATCAATAGCAAACTGCTCCACCAAGTCCAGAGCCTCTCCAAAATAGTCACGAAACTTTTCCTTCCGCATGTGATTCATGTCTATTCACTTGACATCCACGAAGGTATTCTGCTTATTCTTGATCACATCCAGATAGATGAGAGCCTGTTGCTTGGTCCAGAACAACTCGGTGCCTCTGAGGACAGCCCGAGGATTCACATAGGGATTGATCTTCCGGCGTTCGACATACTCATTGACTGAAATCTCGTCCATGCCCTTAGCAGGTTCCTTTTGCTTGCTGGCAGTGGTCTTGACATTGCGCTTGGGGGCATTGGAGCCCTCTGGTGCTTCATCTTGGGGATTGCGCAGACGCTTGGAGCCAGTGTCACGACTGGGATTGGAACGGCGAGAGCCACCACCTGAGACACAAAGCGCAAAACACACACGACAAGCAAGGAGGATCAATGCAAAGACCACAACAAAGCAAAAGAAACATGCAGAGAGCACACAAGATAATTGCCATGAGAGAGATTTGACCCCTACGGTAGTACTGCCAAGTGCTGTTGTACTAAGATTGTAGTACCGCTCTTAGTCGCGGTAGTATCGTGTAAGGTCACGGTAGTACCGGGTCTAGGAGCGGTAGTAGGATCTTAGTGCCACAGCTAGCGCGGTAGTACCGCGCCTGATGGGCAGTAGTACCGCACGAGCTAGCGCGGTAGTACCGCACCTGATGGGCGGTAGTACCGCACGAGCGGTAGTACCGCACATGAGACACGGTAGTACCGCACCGCGTCAGATCCGAACAAGTTCAAATCTGAGAAAAGCCCGCGAAACCGCGGCGGTACTACGGTTGGACAAATCTACCACAAGACAACATATCAAGTATGATTCCTACCCAACACGACTCTCCTACATCGTACTCTTGCACAGATTTGGCCTAAAATCTCAAGAACAACAAGCATCTCCCCAAAAACCTAGAAGCGAGAGAACAACCAAGAAAAAGAGGGATTTGGGGAAAAACCTTGGTCCATGGCAAGAGGAAGTGGTGGGGAACGATCCCACCGGTCGGAATCCGAGGAGAGTGGCGCCGTTCTTGAGCAAGAGAGAGAGACGTGGGGAGAGAGACGAGTGAATGGGTATGGGGAGTTGGAAATCCCCTGCCCGAGTCATAACCCCCATACTCACTCGATGGCGCGTTAGTACCTGTAAGTGCATCTAGTGCCACCCCTAGTTGGTTTTGGAGTATTGACGACAAACCTAGTTGAGAGACTAATGTGTTTGTGAGAATTGCAGGAAAACACAGGTAGAAGTCCCTCACTGATTCAGTTTTACAACCAGAGATGACCCCTAAAATTGTACGAAGACATTGAAGACAAAGGTGGTATATGAAGATATTCACATTGAAGACTATGACAAAAGAAGACACGTTATGAAGCCTATGGAGCTCGAAGACTTAGATCTTTCGTAGTTCCTTTTCTTTTATGTTGAGTCATAGGAACCACCGTACTGTTAAGTGGGGTCCAGGAGAACTAGTCAGAATGACTGAAATGATGCCTAAATCAAAAACCTATGTCTTCGAGCGAAGACAATGAGAGCGAATCTTGTCCAGAGCCGGACAAGTCAGCTTTGCTTATAGCCCAAGTAAAGTTGCCATGAGAGTTCGAAATCTGACCGTTGAGACACGTGTCAGTTCCTTAGTGACCCAGGGTCATTTCGGACAAATCAGGTCGGGTTGCCAAGAGGCTATAAATAGCCCACCCCCACAACCATAAATGGCCGGCTGCTCAGATTTCAGTGCACGGCTTTTGTCGTTTGAGAGCAACCCACCTCGAAGCCTTTGAGAGAAAATTCCTAGCGAGGAGAAAGCCCTAACCACCCAGAGCCAGAGTAAATTGGGCATCACTTAGGTCTTCTTGTCTGTATGATCTGAAGACTTATTACACTTGAGGACTGTGAATCCTCCAAACGGTTAGGCGTCGCGTTCAGAGCATCCAAGAGACATTGTGGATTGCCAGTGAACGAAGTCTGTGAAGGTTTGGGAGTCTACCTTGAAGACTTACCAGAGTGATTGGGCGAGGACTAAGTGACCTTAGCTCAAGGAGAATACGGTGAGGACTTGGTGTCCTGAACTGTGTGTTCAGGACTGGGTGTCCGGGACTGTGTGTCCTAAGGTTTAAATACCTAGCCGCTCCAACCAGACGTACAGTTGTCACAGCAACTGGAACTGGTCCAACATATCATTGTCTTCAACGAGTCACTGGTTTCATCTTCACTTCCTTTTCTTACTGTTACACATTGTGAAGCCATTGCATGCTTGCTTTATCTTTTTTCTTCACAACGTGAATGTATGATTTGTTTGGCTTCATAACTTCTTCCTACCTGATCCTTATTACACTGCAGTTGTTTGTCATTGTGCTTTCACTCTATTGAATACATGACCATGGCTGGCCTAGTGTAATCTAACTTCCGCTGCATAGTGATAGGCATAATCTTCGCTGTTTGTCTTCATAACTCTCACGTTTTGAAGACTTTCATAAAAATCGCCTATTCACCCCCCCTCTAGTCGATATAACGCACTTTCAATTGGTATCAGAGCAAGGTGCTCCCTTGTTCTGTGTGATTCGGTTTAACCACCTGGAGTTTTAGCTATGTCGACTGCAGGGATAATCAAAGTCTCCGCTGCGTGCCCCGTCTTCGATGGAACTGAATATCCCTACTGGAAGAATAAGATGCGCATGCATCTTGAAGCCATTGACGTCGACCTATGGTATGTCGTCGAGAACGGCGTTCCCAAGGCTAGAGAAGGTGTCACTGCTGCTCATGTCAAGAAGTTCACTCAACTGGACTCTACCTCCAAAAATATCATCTGTGGCCATCTGACAAAAGGACAGTATGGCCGTGTGAGTGCCTTGAAGACATCCAAGCTGATCTGGGACTGGCTCTCCAAGGTCAATGAAGGCGTCTCAACCCAGAGAGATCAAAGAATCAGTGTCCTTCGCAACCTCTTCAACCGCTTCAAGCGAAATGACAATGAGAATGTTCAGCACACATTTGATCGGCTCACTGACATCACAAATGAGCTTCAAGCCCTCGGCGCCACTGAGATCACCAAACATGAAATCGTCAAGACGCTGCTGAGGTCACTTGATAGTTCGTTTGACATCCTAGCCCTGATGATTCAAGAACGTCCTGATTTCAAGACACTCGATCCATCTGACATACTTGAGAGGCTCAACACACATGAGTTTCAACTTTCTGAGAAAAGAGATATCTACGGTCCAAACTATGGGCGAACTCGTGCGTTGAAGGCAAAAGCTATTTCCTCATCTGAAGAAGAATCTGACAGCTGTTCTGATGATCCTGAAGACATTGGAAGAGGACTTGCAATGCTAGTGAAGAAGTTCCAAAAATTCACCAAGAAGAAAGGCTTCAGAAAATCTTCACGATCAAGCTCAAGGAATGATGAAGCTTCTGCTCATGACTACAAGAAGAAAACATGTCACAAGTGCAAGAAAACTGGACACTTCATCTCTGAGTGTCCACAATGGGACAATGAGAATAGAAGGAAGAAGAAGAGCAAGGAATATGATTCTGACGACAAGAAGAAGAAGAAATACTCAAAGTCTTCTTCCAAGTCTTCCTCAAAGTCTTCATCACACAAGAAGAGCTCATCTGGCAAGGCACGTGCATTTGTTGGCAAGGAAATGGATTCAGAGGAGGAGTCCGCTTCTGAGGAAGCGGAGGTGGAGTCTGAGGAGGAGTCTGATTCTGGCATTGCGAGTCTGGCTACAGCATACGTCGCCAAGTCCATCTTCAACACTGAAGACAATGACTGCATCACCGACGCTGATGCAAATGACAAGAATGACTCCACTCCTACCTACTGCTTCATGGCACGCGGTGCCAAGGTAAACTCACGCACTACTCATTATCAAACATCTAGTGACGATGACTCTGACTGTGATTCAAAACCCAGCTACAAAACACTTGCTAAAATTGCAACTGAACAACAGAAAGCTATGGAACATACTCAAAAACTGTTAGACAGAAGCGATGATCTGTTGGGTGCTGAAATGACTCGATCTGAATCCTTAATTGAAGACATAAAAAATCTTCACGTTAAGTATCAGGAACTTGAAGATCGTCTTGATACTCTCTCAACGACTCATGAAAAGCTTTCCTATGATTATCTTCAAAGGAAGCAAGAACTTGAGAAATTGAGAGCGGCTCATGAAGATCTTCAAAAGGAAAACGAGTCACTTTGCGCCAAACAGATCAGTCCTACTCAGGAAGGATTTGAACCACCATGTCTTAAATGCATTGAGCGTGATAATGCTACTTCTGTTGCTGAATGTTCCACTGCTACTGTTGTTCCAATATCTTCAACTATTGATGTGGTAACTAACCCCTCTGCTGAGGATACCACTGCTATTGCTGATGAGAATGCTAGGTTGAAGACATTGCTTGAAACAGGGATGTACAAAAGTCTTAAAGGACATCAGACATTATGTGATGTCCTCAAGAAGCAGATTCTGAACCGAAACCCTAGGAAAGAGGGTGTTGGGTTTGTGAGGAAAATAAATGCAGATGGCTCTCACTGGAAACCTGAGCAGTACCCCAAAACCACATGGGTTGCTGCAAAGGAACTTTCAGCAGATCCATCCAATTTATCTGGCTTCACTTGTGCTAACCCCATTATCATTGATGAATCCTTTGATGCAAACTATAAACTATTTAAGAATCAGAATGGTGAAGTGTTTGCCAGGTACATTGGTACTAACTGCAGGAATGGACCGCCTATGAAGAAGATCTGGGTTCCGGAAAAATGTCTGGAAAATCTTCCTGTGAATGTCTTCATGACACCTCATTTGAAGAAGACAAACCTCAGACCAAAGGCTTCATATGGTCCAAAGGCTTCATACAAACAGAGGACTCACCTGAGTCACACTAACGCAAATGTTTTGCAGGGAAACCATACTCAGGCATACGAATATGAGAGTGGTTCTTCGAACTGTCATGTTCATATGACCAAAAATTATTCTGCTTATTCCTATGAGTATTATTGTCCACCTGCTAGACTGTTTGCTAAAGCTTCAAAGCCAAAATTCTCAGATGCTGCACTTAGACTTCTAGCTTCTAAGCCACCCTTGAAGATGTGGGTGGTTAAGAAAGCTTAACTCTCTTTTGCAGGGAAAGGTCTCCAGCAGAAAAACAAAATCTTCTGATGCTATTGCTGGGGACCTTAAAAATCTTGTGGGGCGCAAGATAAAATGCCCAAATGGCATCATTATGTACTTCGTTCCTGAACCGCATGCTACTCTCCCTATTAGTCCTAATCTGGATCTAAGTTTTCATAACCCACTGGTTCGTCAAATGTTTATGCTTCACAATTCTCTTCGTGAAGCCTATCCCCCTAACTACACTGTAGGGTACGACACCAGCGACTTCAAAGTCTTCAGAATGGATTATTGACAGTGGATGTACAAATCACATGACTGGCAAAAGAAGCCTTCTTATGGACTCAACATTACGTCCATCCGACAAGAGCCACATCACATTTGCTGACACTGGTAAAAGTAAGGTATTGGGTCTAGGTAGAGTTGCAATCTCAAAGGATCAACACATGGATAAAGTCATGCTTGTTGAATCCCTTGGCTTCAACTTAATGTCTGTCTCAATGCTTTGCGATTTCAATATGATTGTAATGTTTGGAAAATATCGTTGCCTGGTACTAATGGAAACTGACAAGTCTCTAGTGTTTCAAGGGTATCGGAAAGGTGATTTGTACGTGGTAGATTTCTCAGCAGGACCACAACTTGCAGTATGTCTTCTTGCAAAAGCTTCAGAATGCTGGCTTTGGCATCGGAGGCTTGGGCATGCTGGCATGAGGAACCTCCACACCCTTGCGAAGAAGAAGCATGTCATAGGCATCGAGGGCGTCAAGTTCAAGAAAGATCACTTATGCGGTGCCTGTGAAGCAGGGAAGATGACAAGAGCAAAACATCCTTCGAAGACAATCATGACTACTACTCAACCCTTCGAACTGCTCCACATGGATCTTTTCGGTCCCACTCACTACTCAACTTTTACTACCACTGCTTGCCTCTATGGCCTCGTGATTGTTGATGACTACTCTAGATATACTTGGGTGCACATAATCCTTTACAAGACTGAAGTGCAGGATGTCTTCAGACGCTTCGCCAATCGAGCTATGAACAATTTTGGCGCCAAGATAAAGCACATCAGAAGTGACAATGGCACTGAATTCAAAAACACTGGCCTTGATACATATCTTGATACCTTGGGCATCACACACGAATTCTCAGCTCCGTACACGCCACAGCAGAATGGCGTCGTCGAACGCAAGAACAGAACACTCATTGAGATGGCCAGAACAATGCTAGATGAATACAAGACTCCAAGAAAATTCTGGACTGAAGCCATTGACACTGCATGCCATACAATCAATCGCGTTTATCTTCACAAGCTTCTGAACAAGACATCTTATGAACTCTTAACTGGCAAGAAGCCAAATGTCAGTTACTTCAGAGTATTTGGAGCAAAGTGCTGGATCAAGGACCCACACCACACCTCAAAGTTTGCACCAAAAGCACATGAGGGCTTTATGCTTGGATATGGAAAGGATTCACACTCCTACAGAGTCTTCAATCTCTTCCATTACAAAGTGGTTGAAATGGTGGATGTGCAGTTTGATGAGACAAATGGTTCACAAAGAGAGCAACTGCCAAATGTGCTAGATAAAGTTCCAGCAAATGAATCAATCAAGCTTATGGGAACTGGAGAGATTATCCCTTCTGAAGCTCATCCTGAAGAAGAACTTATCATCTCAGCACCTGATCAACATGAAGGCAATGCTCAGCCTGAAGACATTCCTCCCAATAACAACGCAGATCAGCAAGAGCAAAGTCTTCGCCCTGTACATCCTCGTGTTGCCAATGAAGTGCAGATTGACAGAATAATTGACAGCATCAATGCACCGGGTCCACTCACTCGTTCAAGGGCAACTCAGCTAGCAAATTTCTGTGGGCACTTCGCATTCGTATCAATTTCAGAACCCAAGAAAGTTGAAGAAGCCTTCATGGAACCTGAATGGATTCAAGCTATGCAAGAAGAGCTTCAACAGTTTGAGCTGAATAATGTATGGGAACTGGTTAAGCGTCCTGATCCACGGAAGCACAACATAATAGGCACTAAATGGATATATCGCAACAAACAAGATGAGCATGGTCAAGTCATCAGAAACAAAGCTCGTCTCGTTGCTCAAGGCTATACTCAAGTGGAGGGCATTGACTTCGATGAAACATTTGCTCCTGTGGCAAGGCTTGAAGCTATACGCATACTGCTGGCCTATGCAAATCATCATAACATACTTCTATATCAAATGGATGTGAAAAGTGTCTTTCTCAATGGCAAGATTGAAGAAGAAGTGTATGTTGCACAGCCACCTGGCTTTGAAAATCCAAAACATCCTGACATGGTATACAAGCTCAACAAGGCACTGTATGGCCTCAAACAAGCCCCTAGGGCCTGGTATGACACACTCAAATACTTCCTGAAGAGCAAAGGCTTCATACCTGGTTCCCTGGATCCCACTCTTTTCATGAAGACATATGATGGTGAACTGTTTGTGTGCCAAATCTATGTGGATGACATTATCTTCGGCTGCACCAATCAGAAGTACAGTGAAGAGTTTGGATATATGATGCAAGAGCAATATCAGATGTCCATGATGGGGGAGCTGAAGTTCTTCCTTGGTCTTCAAATACGACAACAACGCAATGGCATCTTCATATCTCAAGAGAAGTATCTCAAAGATTGCCTGAAGAAGTTCGGTATGCAAGACTGCAAAGGCTTCACAACACCAATGCCAGCCAAACATCATCTAGGTCCTGACGACAATGGTAAAGAGTTTGATCAAAAGGTATACCGCTCCATGATTGGGTATTTGCTTTATTTATGTGCATCTAGGCCAGATATTATGCTTAGTGTTTGCATGTGTGCTCGATTTCAAGCAGCACCAAAGGAGTCGCATCACTTAGCTGTGAAGCGAATTCTTCGATATTTGGCTCACACCCCAACTCTAGGATTATGGTATCCAAAGGGCTCAAAGTTTGATTTGGTTGGATTTTCGGATGCTGATTATGCTGGTGACAAATTTGATCGCAAGTCTACATCAGGCACATGTCACTTTCTGGGACGATCACTTGTATGTTGGTCTTCAAAGAAGCAGAACTGTGTATCTCTCTCCACTGCTGAATCTGAATACATTGCTGCTGGATCTTGCTGCGCTCAGCTTCTGTGGATGAAGCAAACACTCAAGGACTATGGCATTCATCTGAAGCAAGTGCCACTCTACTGCGACAACGAAAGCGCCATCAAGATTGCCAACAACCTAGTTCAGCACTCGAAGACAAAGCACATTGAAATTCGTCATCACTTTCTCAGAATCATGTTGTGAAGAAAGACATTGATATCATACACGTCAACATTGAAGAGCAATTAGCGGATATCTTCACCAAGCCCTTGGATGAGAAGAGATTTTGCAAGTTACGGTGTGAGCTAAATATCTTGGAATCCTCAAATGTCCTGTGATCAGGCACACATCCTAACACTTATGCATATTGACGACTTAGATGTGCAACACACAAAGTAAAGTATATCTTCAATCAATGAAGACATACATTCTAAGTGTGAATACATTAATGTGGAATTTGACTTCGGAGCGCCACGATAATTGTGCGCCGTGTCTGGGTCTAATACTTCCTATACGGTGGGTAACGCCACCACCAAACGTTCCATTTTGAAGTGTTTCACTCATGGCGTTACATTGCAATATCTTCACATTTGGTTTGGCTTAGAACTCAACATGTCTTCATGATTATCTTCACTATGTTGATTATATAGATATATACATACTAGTGTTCTGTCCTCTACAGCATTCACTTATAGCTATGTCTTCTTGGTTGAATTTTTTTTAACTAAGTGAATGTGATCGGACCCTAATCTCTCTATGCTTTCTATCTCAAATTCTATCTCTCCAAGTCATATGCATTCTATTGAAACTGTCGAATGTCTTCACTGCGTCCTTGTCAACTGAGGATATATAGACAACCATAAAGTCTGTTTTTAATGCTCATTCCTCCACATAAAATCCGGAGAAGCAGGAACGACCGCCCGACAATTTAGGCGTGCGTAGGACATGGAACAAACCCCAAACATCCGCTAACTGGCCACGCGTTCCTCAAATGCGAACCGCCAGGGGCACCTGTGTAATAGCACAGTGCCGCCCCTACGCTTATAAGTTCACACTTACCGCAGTCATTATCTCCTTCTTCCACCCTCGCACGAACCCTAGCGCCACCGCTAGCACTCAACGACGCCGGAGACGAAGCGCTTCGCTGCCGCAACCTCTCCAACACCGTCCTCACGCCGACTGCGGACATCGTCCTCTCCGCTGTCGCCGTAGGTGTTTTCCGTTGCCAAGTTAGGGCACGGAGGACTGAACTGCTCGGCATCAACTCCCTTCCGTCTAGCAGTTCCAGTGTGGTAAATAAAACTTCTTTTTACAGCCCCTTTGATCTCATGGTTCTGTCACTTTCTACCATAAGAAGTTTCTCTTCACACTAGTTAGATCTCTCGCTGCATCTCATAACATGCCTAGTATATTCACTTGTGCTTCATAAAGTAGTTAGATTCCTCACTTGTACTGATCTGTGGGTTCGTACAAATCTGGAACCAACTTCTTATCTATGAGTGAATGTCTTCGCACGATGAGGTCAATGTCTTCTAAACTGATTAATCTTCAAAACCTTCTTAGAATGCATATGACCTCTTACCCTTCCCTCGCACCTTAATGCTGTCACAGGTACATGTCCGTGGGAGAATCCTTCGGTTCTCATAGTCTGCATTCATTTGCAGAATTCCTACAGCATCACATAAACTCTCCTGAAGCCAGTTCCTGTTGGTCCAGAAAAAGAAAGCCTTTGAAGCCTTTGAAAGTTTTGAAGCCTTTCAAGTTAAAGTTTATGGCTTCAGAAGCAGCAGCAAGGAAGGGGGGCAGACAGAGACGTGAGGGAACTTCCAAAGATCTGCCTGAAGACTTGGCAGAAATGTACAAAACAGATCCAGAAGAGAGCTTTGGGCAGCGCAAGACCCGAATCCAATGGATTCGACGCTATTGGGCAGAACAGTGGTTCAAATACCGCTTCCTCACTCAGGAGTATGCAGAGAAATATGCCATCAAGAGGCCATGAGGGGATATCCGTTTCAAGAACCTCTTACCCAGAACCAAAGATGAAGCCATTGCGCAAGGCTTCTACCCATGCATGGTCCGCGGACCACAGCCTGATGATGTGCATCCGTCGTCACTCCTCTGGTGTCGTGACGACAATCTCTTCAAGCGCAACTTCCAGTTTGCCCAAAAGTCAGCGAAGCTAAACAAGAAGAAATTCGGGTTAGACTTCAACCCTGGTCCCTCCTCACCAAGGGAAGATGGCACACGCGACGCCGAACCCAATATCATCGGTCCTTTTGCAAATCTTGAGGGCCTGATCACTCACATCTTAGTACAAGGGGCTGCCGTGAATGACCCTCCAGCTGACTCTGAGTCTGATGAAGCTCCTGTTGTGCCGAAGCCAAAGCAGACGAAGAAACCAAAAGCTTCAAAGCCGGCCCCTGCCTCAAAAATCTCAAGGGCGAAGCCTTTGAAAACTGCACCTCCTGAAGTTAGTGTGCAGTCTGAAGACGTATCCCGCGTCTCCAAGCCCTAGAAGGAAAAGGAGCCCCAGCAACAAACAGGCAAAGAGCTCACTGCTGCTGCCATTCTGTGCAGCGAAGCCATTGATCTATCAAGCGATGAAGATCTAGGAGATGACGCTCTAGAGCAGCTTATCAAAAGCAAAGAAGAAGCTGAAATCTTCAACAATCTGCCTCTCTTTGATGTCGCCATCATCCACAGCTTCATCGATGAATGGTTTGACTCACCAGACATAAGCTTCAATGATCTACAGCTGCCAGTTGGCCTCAGTGTCGCCTTCCAAGGCGCAATTGCTTCAGAACTGGCCATTGCTCAGCGCATTGTTGAGCTGAAGCAGAAAATTGATCACGAAAAGGCTCAGTTCAAGAAGCACATTGCCAGCCTCAGCGTGCAGGAAGTGAGGAGCTTCAAAATCATGCTGCATAAGCTCAAAGAAAACTTTCTGAAGAAGCGGGTTGAAGCTCAGGGCTCGCGTGAAAGGATGAAGTCTTTGGCAGAAAAATGTGTTCAAGCCTACAACGAGGCTGAAAAGCGCAAGGCACTTGGGCATCCTAGCATCGACCCCAAGATGGCCGCAAAGAAGATGAAGAAGTCTGCTGTGAATGAACCAGAGGCACCTCGGCAAGAAGCGGTTCAAATTGTCTTCCCCACTGCAACGACTGGCTCGAAGCCAAAGAGCCGGTCAACAGCTTCAGAGCTAAAGAAGACAAGAACTGCAGAGGCTGAAGCCAGAAAAAGGAAGAGCTCTGAAGCCTCTCCTACTGCCCCCAGCAAAAAGAAGCGCAAGACCAAGAAATCTAGGGCTGCTCCCACAGAGCCCTTGATGGTTGAACCCCTTTCTGTCATTCACCCCAATGCAGAAAGACAACTGACAGTTCATGATCCTGCTCCCACAGAGGCTCCTGAAGCTGAAGATATTCCAGCAGCCGACCCCATAGCTGCTGAAGACATTGATCGTCAAGACAATGCACAAGATGATGTAGCCCTTCCTCAGCCTGAAACAAGCGAACTCATCAGTATTGGTCGTCCTCTGATGCCAATGGCACATGATGAGTCATGGGCGGATCGCCCTCAGGAGGAAGAAGACTTTGAGGTCCAGCCCACTCCGACCCCACAAGCGTCGTCTGCGTTCCGTAGGCTTCACAAAGGTCCACGGCCTCAAGTCCATACTGCAGAAATTCCGGCTGCATCAACCGAAGACAATGAAGAAGCACCACCAGAACCCACTTCCCCGCTCCATCAAGATGCAGTTCTCCATGAGAACGTGCCTGAGGTTGTCCCTCCCACTACACAAGCGGAGGAAGAAAATGATGCGGCTCCCACCACAAACACTGAAGCCAATGTGGAGCCCGCCCCACCAAATGCTTCAGCGGACAACGAAGCTACCGAGCCAGACACTTCTGTTCCTGAGTCTGCTGCAGGTCCTCAATTCGATTATCATATTGAGCACAGGCCTCATGTCCAGAAGCCAGTCCCAAGGCTTCCAAGGTTCCCAGGTCCTGCATCAGCACCTGGTTCCTTTGACATCAACAGCTTCAAGGCAGACAATACATTTTTCAATAGCTCCAAGAACCCCTATTCAAGGGAAAGGATTGTATCAGACAGGTTCTGGAGCTATTCTCAGCGCAGCTATTATTCATGCATCTTATACAACCAAGGTCGCATCTTTCCCCACAAGCGCCTTGAGGTTGAAGCCATTGCTGGTCTGCCATGTCTTGAGGAAGCCTTGGATTGCTTCAGGCAAGTGGGTCTGCTTCCGTTTGTCACAGATGAAGAGCACTGGAATGAAGAGCTTCTGCTTCAGTTCTATGCCACCCTCCACATTAAAGGATACAACAGAGATCCGAAGATTTGGGTACTGGAGTGGATGACCGGAAATGTCCATCATGAAGCCAATGCATTTGATATCATTGAGCTCACCGGCCTGCCCACTCCTGGCGAATACTACGAGGAAGGCTGTCAACTACATGCTGAAGCTATTGAGAGCATATTCCAGAGGCCTGAACCAAATATGAGTCAGATGCTCTCTATGATGAAGCCATTGCCTCGGGATGCACCCTATCCAACTGAGTTCTTCGTTGAAGACCTAGAGTACCTGCCCAGGACCATATATCACATTATCCGGCGGACTCTCTGGCCCATTAAGGGACACTCACCACATGCCAAGATCGACGGTGCAATGAAGACTATGATATTCTGTATCCTTCATGGCAAATGGTTCAACGCACAGGATTTCTTCATACGCCAACTTGCAGCGTCAGGCTCTGAATTATTTGGTTTGAAGTTCTATGCTCCTTGGGTGATGAGGCTAATCAAACTGCACTCTGCGATCCCGTATCAGCCATCTGCCCGAAACCATCGGATCTTCTTGCCAGATGTGGATACCTCTACTGAAGCAATATACCCTGAGCCTGCCAAGCAACCGATAAGTCTTCAGAATGCAGAACACCAGAGCTTCACGCAGAATGTTGAAGGTGTTGAAGCCATATCCAGGGTATATCCGTTGGCTGGCACTACACGTGCACCAGCATCTACTGAAGCCACAGACAGCACAAATGCTCCAAGACCTAAGAAGCGTGCTCATGTCCTCACTGACCGAGAGATTCTTGTGGCCCTTCACCAAAAGCAAGATAGGCATCACGACTGGCTAAAGCGTCAGATGAAGAGCCTCTTGGTGGATGTCAATCGTCTTCGAAACCTAGCCACCAAGAATGCGTTTGTCACTCATGAGACGTGCCGTCGTACATGGAAAGGGCTCTCAATGATATGCACTGAAGCTGAACTTGAAGAGGATGGCTTCACAGAGCGCTTCAAATTGGACACCACACCTCCGAGAAGGGCTGTGATGCGCAACACACCGTCACTTGAAGACTCTGAGTTTTCTTCATCTGCTGCCACAGTTACTGCAAGGATCATTGATGAAGACGACGATGCTACATCACCACCATCTGCTTCAGCACATCCAAGTTCTGCACCGCCAAACAACTCCACCGACCCTGCTGCGCCTGGGAACACGTAGAAAACTCTATGTCTTCAAACTTTTTTGGTCATTACTGACAAAAGGGGGAGAAGCATATGATGTTTATAGTCTTCAAGCGGGTCAATATGGGTGGGTGCCTTATGTTTTGTTATATTTTGCTTCGTGTTTACAACTCTTGTTTTTTTGCTTCATTTGGTTCTTTGAGTTGTAAACACTAAAACTCGATGGTCGTCTGCTACTTGTTTGCCACTCTGTTTGCAAAGATAAATTCCGCATGCGATGATAAATTCCGCACTTATCTCATTCTACAGACGTCCATTTTCCATTATGCATGTCATTATCTTCATATACTTTCACATGCATAGTGGATTGTCATCATAAGCTGAAGAGGATCTCCTCAAGTACAACCTGCCATGTGCATTTGCACTCCAAAAGCAAATTAACTTTTATGCACATCTTTAGGGGGAGCCTTTGCAACTTATGAAGACAATTCCCTATTCTTTACAAACTTCACACTTTATATTCCCCGTTGTAAACTTCAACTAGTTTGTCATCAATCACCAAAAAGGGGGAGATTGTAAGTGCATCTAGTGCCACCCCTAGTTGGTTTTGGAGTATTGATGACAAACCTAGTCGAGGGACTAATGTGTTTGTGAGAATTGCAGGAAAACACAGGTAGAAGTCCCTCATTGATTCGGTTTTACTACCAGAGATGACCCCTAAAATTGTACGAAGACATTGAAGACAAAGGTGGTATATGAAGATATTCACATTGAAGACTATGACAAAAGAAGACACGTTATGAAGCCTATGGAGCTCGAAGACTTAGATCTTTCGTAGTTCCTTTTCTTTTATGTTGAGTCATAGGAACCACCGTACTGTTAAGTGGGGTCCAGGAGAACCAGTCAGAATGACTGAAGTGATGCCTAAATCAAAAACCTATGTCTTCGAGCGAAGACAATGAGAGGCGAATCTTGTCCAGAGCCAGACAAGTCAGATTTGCTTGTAGCCCAAGTAAAGTTGCCATGAGAGTTCGAAATCTGACCGTTGAGACACGTGTCAGTTCCTTAGTGACCCAGGGTGATTTCGGACAAATCAGGTCGGGTTGCCAAGTGGCTATAAATAGCCCACCCCCACAACCATAGACGGTCGGCTGCTCAGATTTCAGTGCACGACTTTTGTCGTTTGAGAGCAACCCACCTCGAAGCCTTTGAGAGAAAATTCCTAGCGAGGAGAAAGCCCTAACCACCCAGAGCCAGAGTAAATTGGGCATCACTTAGGTCTTCTTGTCTGTGTGATCTGAAGACTTATTACACTTGAGGACTGTGAATCCTCCAGACGGTTATTCGTCGCGTTCAGAGCATCCAAGAGACATTGTGGATTGCCAGTGAACAAAGTCTGTGAAGGTTTGGGAGTCTACCTTGAAGACTTACCAGAGTGATTGGGCGAGGACTAAGTGACCTTAGCTCAAGGAGAATACGGTGAGGACTTGGTGTCCTGAACTGTGTGTTCAGGACTGGGTGTCCGGGACTGTGTGTCCTAAGGTTTAAATACCTAGCCGCTCCAACCAGACGTACAGTTGTCACAGCAACTGGAACTGGTCCAACATATCATTGTCTTCAATGAGTCACTGGTTTCATCTTCACTTCCTTTTCTTACTGTTACACATTGTGAAGCCATTGCATGCTTGCTTTATCTTTTGTCTTCACAACGTGAATGTATGATTTGTTTGGCTTCATAACTTCTTCCTACCTGATCCTTATTACACTGCAGTTGTTTGTCATTGTGCTTTCACTCTATTGAATACATGACCATGGCTGGCCTAGTGTAATCTAACTTCCGCTGCATAGTGATAGGCATAATCTTCGCTGTTTGTCTTCATAACTCTCACGTTTTGAAGACTTTCATAAAAATCGCCTATTCACCCCCCCTCTAGTCGATATAACGCACTTTCAGTACCGTGCCTCATTGCGGTAGTACCGCTCGGCGGAAGTACCACACCTGAGCAGTAGTACCGCGCTCTGGTGCGGTAGTACCGTACCTCTCAAAGTGGTAGTACCGCGACAAGCCGCGGTAGTACCATGGGCTCAAGAAGATGCAAGTTTCAAGCACACAAAAAAGAGGTCTTTGCACGAACACTCCGAGGCAACACGACACCGCAAGACCATGCAACACACAAAGGCAGAAAGACAAACGACAAAACGAAACAACCACCAGACACCACCTCTCCAAAGAGAGGGCGGTGGCCGTAGCCACCTATGTTTGAGTCAATTGGTATGGCACCGCAAAGAATTATCCTTGGGCCCATGACCAAAACTCGTCTTTGAACCACAAGTACCATCAAACATGGCTAATGTGAAAGACTTGATCAATTTATGCATAATGGGGGGAGGGAGAGTTCATTGAGAGAACAAGACCCCCCCTATGTCCATGCCTACATCTAAACAAGACAACAAGTTGAGTATGGTGGGGTGTGCAAGGGTTCAAGCAACATTGCTCGAATCAATGATATTTAGCTCATTCCTTAACTCGCGAAATCTTGCTTCATCCAAGGGCTTCGTAAAAATATCTGCAAGGTTATCATGAGTGTTGACATAGTTGAGCTCGATCACTCCTCGCCTAATGTGATCCCGGATAAAGTGATACCGGATCTCAATATGCTTCATCTTGAAGTGTTGCACCGGGTTGAGAGAGATCTTGATGGCACTTTCATTGTCACACCAAAGAGGCACTTTGTCACAAATGACACCGTAATCCTTTAAAGTTTTCCTCATCCATAAGAGTTGTGCACAACTACCGGCCGCCACATACTCCGCTTCGGTGGACGAGAGAGACACACAACTTTGCTTTTTGGAAGACCAACTTACCAAAGAGCAACCAAGGAATTGGCACCCTCCGTAAGTGGACTTCCTATCCACTTTGTCTCCCGCCCAATCGGAATCCGAATACCCTACAAGCTTGAAGTTTGCTCCTCTCGGGTACCATAAGCCAAAGTTTGGGGTATGAGCCAAATATCGAAAGATTCGTTTGACCGCCACATAGTGACTTTCCTTAGGTGCGGCTTGAAACCGTGCACAAATTCCCACACTCAACATGATATCCGGTCTAGATGCACAAAGGTAGAGCAAGGAGACTATCATCGAACGATATACCTTTTGATCCACCGCTTTACCATTGGGATCTATGTCAAGTTGGCACTTGGTGGGCATTGGAGTGGAAGACGGCTTGACATCACTTAGCTTGAATCTCTTGAGCATGTCTTGAGTGTATTTGTCTTGGTTGATGAATGTTCCTTCTCTTCTTTGCTTCACTTCGAACCCTAGAAAGAACTTCAACTCTCCCATGGAAGACATCTCGAACTTTGAGGTCATGAGAGCGGCAAATTACTCATTGAAAGCTTTGTTAGGGGAACCAAACATAATATCATCAAAATATAATTGGCACATAAACAACTCCCCTTTGACCTTCTTAGTAAAAAGAGTGGGGTCGATTAGCCCAAATTCAAAACCACGGTCTTGTAACAACTCGGTAAGGTGGTCATACCACGCACATGGGGCTTGTTTAAGGACATAGAGTGCCTTATCGAGTTGATACGCATGATCAGAAAAGTAGGGATCCTCAAACCCGGGGGGTTGCTTGACATAAACCAATTCATTAATGGGACCATTAAGAAAAGCACTCTTCACATCCATTTGTTGTAACTTAAAGTTATGATGAGAAGCATATGCAATCAACATGCGAATGGATTCAAGACGAGCAACGGGAGCAAAGGTTTCACCGTAGTCGATACCCTCGACTTGGGAGTAGCCTTGTGCTACCAAACGAGCCTTGTTGCGAATGATAATCCCATGGGCATCTTGCTTGTTCTTAAATATCCACTTGGTTCCAATGACATTGTGGTTCCTCGTCGGTCTTGGCACCAATCTCCACACTTTGTTGCGCTCAAAGTTGTTGAGTTCTTCATGCATGGCATTGAGCCAATCCGGATCTTCGAGCACCTCATAGACCTTGTGGGGTTCGACACAAGAGACAAACGAGTGATGCTCACAATAGTTTGCTAATTGTCTACGAGTGCTTACCCCCTTTCTTAAGCTTCCAAGAACATTTGTCATGAGATGATCCTTGGTGGAGAGCTTGGGAGCAACCTTGGTGGCACGACGCTCCAATTCCTCCTCGGGGGTGAGACGAGGAGTGGTCACTTGATCATCTTGAGCGTCGTCTTGAACCTGTTCTTGTTCTTGAACTTGCTCGGAGGAGAGAACTTGACCTTGGGCATCACTTGATGTGTCAACACCGACTTGAGCATGATCTTGCCCTAGGTCATGTTCTTGTGGATGAGGGCCTTCATGTTGTTCTTCGGAAGCGTGTGGGCCTTGGGTTGGTGATGGCTCCACTTGAGTGGAGCATTGTTCTTCTCCTTCGGCCACAAGGGGTTCCTCAATGGGTAGGATAAAGCCAACACCCATTCTTCTTATGGCTTGAGGAGGAATTTCATCACCTACATCACAAGTGCCACCTTGCTCCACTTGGGAGCCGTTATTCTCATCAAACTCCACGTTACACGTCTCCTCAATAAGTCCCGTGGATTTATTGAGGACACGGTAAGCATAAGAGTTTGTAGCATAACCAACAAATATCCCCTCAAAAGCTCTAGCCTCAAATTTAGACAACCGAACACCTTTCTTGAGAATGAAACACTTACACCCGAACACCCGAAAGTACTTGAGGTTGGGCTTGTTACCGGTGAGTATCTCATATGGAGTCTTGTTCAAGCCCTTGCAGAGGTAGAGCCGATTGGATGCATGACACGCGGTGTTGATGGCTTCGGCCCAAAAGTTGTACGGAGACTTGAACTCCGCCATCATGGTCCTTGCCGCATCCATCAACGTCCAGTTCTTCCTCTCTGCAACACCATTTTGTTGAGGGGTGTAAGGTGCGGAATATTGATGCTTGATCCCCTCATCACTAAGAAACTCATCCAAGGTGTAGTTCTTGAACTCGGTGCCATTGTCACTTCTTATTGTCAAGATCTTTGCATTGTGTTGACGTTGTGCTTCATTTGCAAAGTCAATGACGGTTTGTTGGGTCTCGCTCTTCCTCTTGAAGAAATACACCCAAGTGTATCTTGAGTAGTCATCCACAATCACCAAGCAATACTTCCTACCCCCAAGACTATCGAAGGATGGAGCCCCAAAGAGTTCCAAGTGAAGGAGATCCAAAGGCCTCTTTGAGTAAATGATAGTCGTGGGAGGGTGAGCCTTCTCATGTAGCTTTCCCTCGATACAAGCACTGCAAGCACGGTCTTTAGCAAAACTAACATTGTTAGTCCACGGACATGGTCCCCTTTGAGAAGACTTTGCAAAGATATCATATTGACATGGGCTAGATGGCGATGCCAAAGCCATCCCACATAAACTTTAGCCATTAGGCATGTCACGGTCTTAGTGGGTCGCTCCGAAAAGTTAATCACATATAGACCGTTCTCGACATGCCCAACAAAGGCTACTTTAAGAGTCTTGCTCCACAAGAGGGCCATGGTATCGATATCAAAGAAAGTGGCAAAGCCCATGATTGCAAGTTGACAAACGGAAAGTAAATTATATGCAAGGGACTCAACAAGCATGACCTTCTCGACCGTGAGATCATGAGAGATGACCACCTTGCCAAGTCCCAATACCTTAGAAGATGAGGCGTCACCCCACTCGACATTGGTGGGCATAGATGGAATCTTGTGCACGTCCACCACCAAGTCCTTGCTTCCGATCATATGATTTGTAGCTCCGCTATCGAGCAACCATGATCCCCCACCGAAAGCAAACACCTACAAGAGATCAATGCTTGGTTTTAGGTACCCATTTTGTAATGAGTCCTTTGATGTTAGTAACAAGGGTCTTTGGAACCCAAATAGACCATTCAATGTATTCATGAGGAGAACCAACAAATTTGGCATAGACATGCCCATCACTAGCACGACATAACATATAAGAAGGATTAAATTCGTCGGCTTTGATGAGAGGAGTGGCATTGCCCTTTTTGACAGCGCCACCCTTCGCATTGTTCTTCTTCTCCTTGGAAGCACTCTCTCCCTCCTTCACAAAGGTTTGCATGAGAGGAGGAGGCCGTTTGGTCTTGTCATTCTTATTCTTGTTCTTGGACTCGGGCACGTACCCCACCCCTTCCTTGGACACAACTCCCTTTTGGTTGATCAAGAGGTCGTTGAGGTTCTTCTTGCCTTGTATGCAAGTCGCAAGACCTTGCTCAAGTTGCCCCTTTAGCTTAGTGTTCTCCTCAACAAGATGCACATGCTCACAACATGGGTTAGTAGCATTTGCATTATCAATTAACATCATACGAGGAAAAGTGGCTTTTTCCTTGGTTAGCTTTACTTGAAGTTGATCATGAGACTCTTTGAGGCTAGCATGAGCACCCTTCAAGACGTTGTGAGCCTTTTCAAGTAGATCAAACTCCTCTTTGAGTCTAGCAAGATCAACCTCAAGTTCGGCCTTCTCGGAGTTTAGCACATGAGAAACAATGAGAACATGATCATAATCTTTCTTTAACTTAGCATGATCAACGTTGTGTGACTCCTCAAGAGCCAAACGAAGACCACGCTCTTCCTCAAGAGCATTGGAAAGATCCGAAATCTCATCGTCATAGTCACGACTATGCCCTTCCATCTTAGTGATGGCATCTTCATGAGCCTCGATCATGTCATTGGCTTCACCAAGTTGTTCCAAGAGAGCAACAAAGTGCTTCTTGGATTTACCCTTAAGTTTGCCCATAAAGGCCTCAAACTCATTTGCCTCCACATTAGCTCCCTCATGTTCATCAATGCTATCCATCGAAGAAGGATGATTAATGATGGTAGTTTTGATGTTGGGGGTTACCTTGTTGGTGGCTTTAGCCATGAGGCACTTGGCGGTGATGCTCTCATTGGGTGAGTCGAAGAGAGACACCCGTGGAGTCTTCGCAATGGCAACTGAGGCCATGGCAGCCAACTCACCATCTTCATCATCGTCATCATCCTCATTGTACTCTTCTTGTACCACCAATGCCTTGGGAGGAGTCTTCTTGGTGAAGTTGCTCTTGTTGGGGAACGACTTTGTCACACCCTGTTTTTCATGCCACAACACTTAAGCTAAAAATCATGATAAATTATGGTTTAACAAAAACTTTTGAGTGTTTTGGACCTTGCCTTGATTGGATTTTTGTCTGTTGTTTGCAAGTGCTCTAAAAATCAAATAAATCCTCCAACTCCTATACTTCATCTCCTTGCTCCAAACTCTTGAACCAATGATCATGCCATGTGTATAGTACATTATAGAATTTTCTTACAAAAATAATTTGGCCAAAAAGTATTTTCTAAATTTAGTTTCCAAAAACCCCTGAATTGAGGATTGCACTGCAAGTACTTGATTTGGGGTATGAAAAATCTTTAAAAGAATATGTTTGACTCCTATTAGATATAGGATACCCAGAAACCACAAAAATATAATTTTAAAAGTTATTTTCCTATTTGATTTAAAGGCTTTTTCTTAAGGCTAGAAATGGTCTTTAATAGGTTAAAATTATTTTAATGTTTCAAAAATATTTGAGAAAATTTAGGGAAGCTCGGTGGATATATATTGTCCATATATAAGAGTTTAAACACATGGTCATGTTCAAAATATTGGACAAAACCTCCCAAAACCATTTCTGCTCATTTCAAGGATTTGAAATATTTCTACAGGAAATATTTTCATAAAAATCCAAGAAAATTCTAACATGTCACATATGACATTTTTGATGATCTTGCCAAGTACCATGTCATGGAGAATAGTATAACCCCATGAAACCCTCTCAAAACCACTTCTGTCCTTTTTCAAGTTTGAACATTTTTGCACTGTCAAACATGTCCAAATGCTCTCAAACTAGGTGCACATGCTCAAATGGTGTAATAATCTACCCTAGACCAAATGTCACAAGTTGTAGAGAATGTTATCTTGATCAAAGTACCCCAAAACCCTTTCTGTCCAGAACCAAATTTGAACAACTCTACATTGCCAAGTGTGTCCTTTTGATCTGAATTTTTGTGGACATGTTCGAATCCTCAAATGATGACACTACACCAAGTGGTGCATCAAGGAGAATAGATTTGCATGACTAAATCTTGGTAAAGCCATTTCTGCTGATTTCTAGGGTTTACAAAAGTTGCATTGGCAACTTTCTTAAAATGGACTCAAACTTGGTGGTCAACCTCAATTATGTGTGACACTTGATCCTGTTAATTCTCATGTCAAGTGGAGTTAATTTACTTGCCCAAACCTACAACAAACACCTTCTGCAAAATTTCCAAAACCACCTTTTTGACCACTTCCCCTAATCTCCATGACCCTATCTTTTTACCACAGCCCCTCCTAGTCTTCTCCTACCTCCAGTAACTCTCCCCTGGCCATTTCTCAATGATTGAGGGGTGAAACACCCCCATTTACCTCTCTGGACAGCCATTTTCTCTCTCTCCCTCAACCTCTCTCCTCTCCTACTGGCTCTCCAGGGCATCCAATGCCTCTCCACATTTATTTACTACTCCCTAGCACTACTGGACACAAGTGGCCGTGCCCACTTCCCCTTTTTTATGCCATGGCATGCCAAAGGCGTGCTCCAGAGCGCGCTATAGTGCTCCCACGCACTGTAGCTGCTCTCTGCCCAAGCCACCCGACCACCTCGAGCCTCCCCCTCGCGCCAGTCGAGGTGCCTCGACGTCCGCAACACTCCACCATGTTGTCCCCTTCCTTCCCCCCTCTCTCTCATCCCTTGAGGCGCGCGCCAGACGCCGCCCAGCTCGGCCAATGCATGCGCCCACGCCAGGGACCCCTTCGAGCTCGCCCTGCTCCTCCTCTCTCTTCCTGGCGCCCTACTCAATGCTCACGAGCGCCGCAGACAGCCCTGAGCCTCCTCCCATGGCCACCACAGCCATTTGCGCGGGTGCCCGTAGGCCACGTCCACGGTGAGTCGTGGCCTCGCCATATAGAGCCTCCCGGCCTCCCTCTGGATCCCCTTCGCCCTCTCTCCCTCCCAGCGACCCACGGAATGAAGCCAAACCTCTCCCCGAGCCCTCCATCCACCACCATGGCCGGAGCCTTGCCGTCGGCCTCGGCTTAAATTCGCACAACCCGAGCCCCTACTCTCCACCTCATCGTCTCATAACATCGCCGCCGCCATCATTCATATCTCCCCCGCTCCACTTCTTCCTCTCCGCGGCTGCAGCGCCATGCCCCAATCTCGCTGCCGCCTCCATCCGCCGTGGGTGATGCACCACCCGCATCCGACCGCCCCAGCAGTCGTGGCGCACCTTGGCGGGTGCGTCACGCTCTCCTGAACCCGCCGGTATGCCGGGCATCGCCGGAGGTGGCCAGTGCCGCCGGAGCCCACACCCGCAAGCGTTCGGCCCTGCCTCCCTGCCTCGCCACTGTTCGAGAGCGGGAGGTGGGGGACGAACCCGACATGTGGGCCCCGCGCGTCAGCGGCACAGTGGGGCGGGCCCATGAGTTAAGTGGACACGGTTTCTTTGCGGGCCGTTTCCCGGCAGCGAAAGCGTAAAGCATGAGGGCGCCTTCGATGTGGCCCTTCCCGCATGCAGCCGAGCCACTGGGCCGGCCCAATGTGTAGCGGTGCTATATTGCGCTCAGCACGCGCTTTAGGTATAACCTAAATGTTTTTCTTTTCCTTTTTCTTTTTCAGTAAATTTACAAAATCCATAAACAATTCAAATTAACTCCAAACTTGATGATTCAAATTTCCAATAGTTACTAAAACCATGCCCTATCACATGGTGCTATTTACACATTTTTCCAGAACACTTCCCTTCACACATATTTAATAAATCCTATTTTCTTATGTCCGTGCTGAACTTTAGAAAATCACAGTGGGCCCATTCTTTATCCAAATGCAATGATTCTAACTCCTAGATACTTATAAGTTCAAAACTTAGTTTCTAAACATTTTTCCCAATACTTTACATGCAACATGTAGTATTGGTCCATTTCTCGATATATTGCCAACTTTGCAAATTCATAGGAAAATGATTTGAACTCCAAATCCAGTAAAACCAACTCCTATATGCTTCTAAAACCATTCCTTGATAAATGGGTGCCTTCGATGCTTTTTTAAAAATAATTTTCCTGTACACTTCTTGCAAATCTATTACTCCCTTGATTCCGTCATATTGAAATATTCAGAGATATCCATTGATCAAATCCCAGTGAAACCACCTTGGTCATTCCTAATATGACCAAGGGTATCCTAGAAAAGGCCAACTCACTTTTTAGAGCACTTTTATTTCCTACCTTGTTGTGTTGCTTATTATGGTTGCTTTCAACGATAGTTGACGAAGTAGACGAAATGCTTGGAGTTGGACCAGAGATATTTGAAGACCTCGAAGACTTTGTTAAAACAGGCAAGCAGCCCTTTGACCATGATGAACCATTTTACATCATGATGGCATTTTCGTTGCTTCACTGAGTGCATGATATACCTTGAATGGCAACCTTGCTAGGCTTGCCTCCGTTGCATACTCCATTGATACTTGCATTGTTCATGACTCTACCCTTGCTTAGAGTTGTGTTGGTGGGTTGTAGAAATATGCTATAGTAAATGGCTACGCAAAGTGGGTCAGGGTTATGCATGGAAAAAAACAAGTGTGGTTTGACATACTTGCAAAAAAGCCCAGTGGGTGCCACTAATGCCCCTGGGAGATGATGATGAACTAGGTCACTACTTGGTGGAGAGGTAGTGTACCGAGGCTCGATAAAAGTGTTGTTTATAGAGACGGATTAGATTTAAGATTTGTCGACTGTCCCAACCTTACATGCGCAACCACTCTACCCTTGTATGGTAAAGGGCATTATTGATTACCTAGGCCGATACTAGCTTGGAGCCCGCATTACTAGTGATGGGGGAGAGTTGGTGCTCTCTCTCGGGACAGGGTCATGCCAGGTAGGGCGGCCAAGAACATTTTTATGGAGCACCGGACACACCGTTGGTACCCCGTGCTAGTGGTATGTGATGAATATGGGAGCGAGGCTCCACAATTTTAAGTTGTGAAATGTTGGGCACGAGGGTTACTACCAATCGAGTGGACTCTATGTTAGTATCGTCTAGGGAAAGATAGTGATCGGGTGCTTACCCCGGGTACTTGAGGTACCGCGGGTCGTGGATGACACGGAAGTTCCCCGAATCTTGTGGGTAAAGTGTGCAACCTCTGCAGAGTGTAAAACTATTCGAATAGCCATGTCCACGGTCAAGGACAGTTGGGTGGTGGTGCTTAGACTACGTCCATATGTTTCTGACAAACAACACAGTTTGGTAAAAATATTGACCTGATTCGTGAGGAAGTCACGATGAGCTTGAGCATGAGTTGTTCATAACTCTCTCTCTCGATGTTGATGTCTGTAACCTCTTGATACTTGTTGCAGACGCATTCATATTCTTGATAAATGTTGATCATACTTGCATGAGAAAAACTAGCTTTCCGCAAAAATGCCAAAATTAGCAGTAGTGCCTTGCATAATTATTCTATTATCACCCTTGGGTTGCTTACGAGTACATTCAAAGTACTCATTGGCTTGCCACTGGTTATTTTATTGACCAGGCATGAAAGAACATGACATGAAGAAGAGTACCTCGGTGACGAACATGCGAGCTAGGACGCTTCCCAGTCAGAATGCTTGTAGGGTTAAGGCAGATGGCATGGGTCCAAGTTATCGACGAAGATTTCCGCTGCGATGTTATACTCAAGACTTGACCATAATGGTCCTACTTGTGTAATACGGTATGTATGGATGTAAGACTCTTGTTATTCAGCTTCTGTGTGTTCAGTGAGCATTGATATCTGGGATCACTGTACACGTGCATTCGGTGATCACGACTTATGAGTCGGGGTCCCCACAGACTTGGCCTTGTCCTTTCGGATGAGCTTGCCACCATTGTCTTCCCTCTTCTCATATGGGCACTCCGCAACAAAATGACTCACATTGCCACAATTGTAGCAAGTCCTTACATGTTGCTTGCTCTTCATGCCACTTGAGTTGTTTTTGTTAAAGTTTGGCCTCAAGTTTTTCTTGCTCCAAAATTGCCTTGAAGCGAGTACCATGTGTTCATGATATGCATACTTTGTATCTTCGGGGTTTCTCTCCTCTTCTTCCTCTTCTTTTTCTTCAATGGAGAGCTTGGCCTTCAATGCAAGGTTGGGCTTCTTTGCCCTTTGAGAACGAAGCACCACATTGTCGGAGGTCTTGTCCAAAATGTTCATGGCCACAAACTCATCCAACACTTCGCTTGAGGTCAAAGTGTGGAAGTCCGGTCTTCGACGAATGACGGAGGACATGGCCTTGTGGTAGGGCATTATTGCCTTGAGGAATTTGTGTTTGATCCAATTGTCATCCGTGTCCTTGCTCCTGTGATCTCAGAGTGAGACCGCGAGTTTGGTTACTCTCCGATAAAGCTCACGAGGTTCTTCATCTTCTTTCATTGCAAACTCATCGGCCTCATCTTGCACCACTTCATAGTTGGAGCGTTGAATGCTTGCGCTTCCCCGGTAGAGAGAGACAACACAAAGCCATGCGTCTTTGGCCAAGGCGAAGGGCCAAAGATGAGGTAGGTCTTCGGGTGGGATTGCATCTTGAATGATGAAGAGAGCATTCTCATTGAATTGATTATCCGCGGCTTCTCGAGGAGTGAAGTTGCTTGGATCATGCAGATAGAAACCTTCTTCAATGATTCTCCAAAGATTAGTGTTCACATGATTTAAATGACGTTTAAAGAGGTAAACCCAAGAGTCAAAGTCCTCATTTTTCACAATCTTACGGGGAGGACCGGCATGATTCAAATGAGTGGAAGGAACCGGTCCACCATAAACAAGTGGTGGTTCCACATGAGCAAAGATACCGGTGCCATTCTTACCACTAGAAGAAGGAGCCTTTTCACTACTAGCTTCCCCCTTATCGGAGGTAGCATCCGTCACCTTGTCGGTGGGATTAGCCACTTTTAACGGTGCTGTCGATAGTTTAAGGCCTTCAAGGAATTTAGTAAACATGCTTTCAACCTCGGTTGTCATGGAGGTTTTCAATGTCTCCAAGGCCACATTGAACTCCTCACGAGAGATCGAGGTTTACCCATCGCCCGTAGATGAGATCGGATTCACACCGGAGTGTTCCTCCACACCGTCTACGGTATCGACCATACTCTTCGGACGGTAAAGTCCTTAATAAAGAGACGAGGCTCTGATACCAATTGAAAGATCGATATGTTTGACTAGAGGGGGGTGAATAGGCAACTAACAATTTTTAGCTTTTCTTTAACAATTTAAACTTTGCATCAAAGTAGGTTGTCTAGATATGCAACTAGGTGAGCAACCTATATGATGCAGCAAGGATAGGAACACAAACAAGCAAGAGATATGACACAAATAAGCTTGCACAAGTAAAGGCATGAGATAACCAAGAGTGGAGACGATGGAGACAAGGATGTGTTACCGAAGTTCCTTCCATTTGAGGGGAAGTACGTCTCCGTTGGAGTGGTGTGGAGGCACAATGCTCCCCAAGAAGCCACTAGGGCCACCGTATTCTCCTCACGCCCTCACACAATGCGAGATGTCGTGATTCCACTATTGGTGCCCTTGGAGGCGGCGACCTAACCTTTACAAACAAGGCTGGGGCAATCTCCACAACTCAATTGGAGGCTCCCAACGACACCGTGAAGCTTCACCACAATGGACTATGGCTCCGTGGTGACCTTAACCGTCTAGGATGCTCAAACACCCAAGAGTAACAAGATCCGCAAGGGATTAGTGGGGGAATAAAATTTCTCTTGGTGGAAGTGTGGATTGAGGCCTCCTCAACCACTCCCGAGCAAATCAACAAGTTTGATTGGCTAGGGAGTGAGATCGGGCGAAAATGGAGCTTAGAGCAACAATGGAGCTTAGGGTTGGAAGAGATGAGTCAACGGGGAAGAAGGGGACCCCTTATATAGTGAGGGACAAAGATCCAACCGTTATCCACCTACCAGCCCGCGGTCAGTGGTACTACCGTGGGGCAACGCGGTACTTCTGCTTGCTGCCAAGCGGTACTACCGCAAGGTCACGCGGTACAACCGTGCAGGCCCCCGGTACTACCGCGGCAGCAGCAACGGCTACGGCGGACCCGAGGCACAAGTGCTGAGGGCGGTACTTCCGCGGGCGCAGTACCACCGCTCCCCCTTGCGGTACTACTACAAGGCAGGAATCCCCTAGCCTGGGAAGAGAGAGGATAAGGAAACAACCGTGCCTACTTCCGCTGAAAAATGGAAGAAGCAAAAACCCGACACAATACTACCGCAGAGGGGCGGTACTACCACCTGGCAGCTGAGCACGGTACTACCGCGGAATGAAAGCGGTACTACCGTGGTAGGCGCAGATGTAAAAAATTACATTCGTGCCTACTACCGCGGGGGAGCGGTGCTAGCCTGGTGGGCCACGGTAGTGCAGCTCCAGGGGTGTAGTACTACCGTGGGCACCTGCGGTACTACCGCACCGCAGCACGGTACTACCACTGGTGCCTACGGTACTACCGCTCACCTGGGAGCAGTACTACCGTAGGCCAACACAGCAGCCAGAAACAAGGTGACGAGATAAACAACGGAGGAAGCTCCAAGGTGCAAGGGAAAGGAGGGGACAAGGAAGAAACGTGTACGTGATGATTCCACCCAAACCTTTCCGACGCGGACCCTCTCTTAATAGTATGGCTTTCCTACGACTCAAATCCACCAAAAAGAAACGTAGAAAAGACGCCGTCTTCAACAGTCTTCGAGGGGCACCCAACCGTCTTGTGCCTAGCGATGAAATGTCTGGGATACTCAAGGCACACGATTAGTCCGCAAACGCGTTGTCATCAATCACCAAAACACCTTAGGGATAAATATTCCCTTACAGATATGCAATGTAGTATCATGTAGAGATGTCTGAAATTAGCCGTGTCAACTTTCAGATAGGGTTACACAATGAAAAAGTACAAGATGTATGTGGCAATTTCATGGAACATCGCAAAAAAAGGAGAGGCAGTGGTGAGCCTATACAGTGTGCCATGGTACGTCACTCCTCCATTGCGATCATCGTGACATGTTATTTGTATGTCAGTTCTATTAGCCAAGTTTCTTAGGGGCAGTTATTATGAGTTATCCTAAGAAAATAAGCACCTGTGAATATAAGCTCCATGTAATAAGCCAACCGGTACTTTTCATTGCGTTTTCAGCTTATCTTTGGTATGATCAGCGGAAAGTCTAGATTGCATTATATTTTTTTCATTTTGCTGCCCATATGGAAATTAATTTGACTTGCAAACATCACAAATTGAACCCAGTGCGGTAATTATTATGATAGGAAAATAGATCATCACTATTTTCTCAAAATGCAAATACAAAGATACCATCTACTTGGCATAATCTACTTTGGTCAATATTTTCCATAGAGATCCCATTGCCTAATTTAAATGAAGAACGCACGACCCACATTTAAATGAAGAACAATTATTTATTGAAATTCGATGGTCCAAGTGGCTGGTTATTATCGTATAGCAGCACCACCTGAAAGCATCATATAGCAGCAACAGCAGCTCATAGCAACTCATCATACAGCAGTAGTCTGCAATTCATCATTTTTGAGTCATTTCACTATTCCCCTTCCCTTCAATTTTTAGTGAGGTTCTACCCGAAACACCCCCCTCCAAAGCGAAATTAGTTAAGCCCAAGCCCATAACTCAAAAATGACTTCTTTACATCTTTTATGGCTTATTTTGACAATATGCCCTGAAAAGGCGGAATTGAACTGGCCCTTAACCTGCAATTCAATTGTGCGTGCAATGATGAATCACTCCTGCCTGCTATATGTACATTTAGGCATCATCATACATGGCATAACCTAATACATGTGCATTCCATTGTAGAATCTGGAATATGCAATGTTTATGTTAGTTCATATGTTGCACATGATGTTTAAATGCCCCTTAAATCTGGTCAGTCAAGTGATGGTCTTTAAGCCTCCTTCTTTGCTTCTTTTCTTGATATGTAAGATTTTCTCACACATCTGTTCAATTGCTTGTTTGCATCAGCCAGCCATACTAGGATTGTTTGCTTTGATTACTTGTTGTTCATGACATAACACTCTAACAGAGCTTGTCAACGATTTAAACACTAAGGGCTGCTGTAGTGGGGCCTTGTCTAACTCATAGGTGACATAAAGGTTTGGTTGTACACTACAGTAGGCTCTCCAAGAGTACCTGGAGATCCAGTTCGAAGGTATGCCTAGTTTTTACATAGTGCAGACATAGTAAATGCTCATTTCATTGTGTGCAAGTGCAAGAGATGCGGCATGTTTCTTTATGTGGTGTTGTTTTATTATAATCTCATTCTTTTGTGTTCACAGACTGGAAAGTATGCATATTTATCTTCCAAGGAGACGAGTAACTACTTTGTGTCACCTTGCAGAGGGGGTGCAATGAAGATAAGATTGAGGATTTCCAAGTACAAGATGTTAGGAAGGAGCCTTGCAAGAGAGGTAGGAGCTGCGCTGAGCCTCTTCAACCTGCTAAGGTAAGTCACTGTATGCAACTCAACAGTTCAATTCCTTGTTTGTTTCAGGCATAGTTAATTTTCTCTTTTCAATTGCTTTATTTGTCCTTAGTTAATGAGATGCCCAAATAATCATGCCTGATGTTCAGTACTTGTATCACTATTAGTTGACATCATTAAAGGCCTTACCATTTAATTACTCTGCCAAAGTGTGCCTGAAGCTTTGAAGTCTATTAACCAACTATTATTGCACGAGGCTCACAATCTAGTTTATACTACGCTAATGATTGCATAGTTTTGCCTGCTATAGTATGTTTGTATGAAACCCTCTGCTGTTCATTATGCTCCCTAAGACTTTAATTGAGGCACAGAATGGCCAACTGCTTGCTTACTTATACGCAACGTGCTGTCTAAATTTGTAACTTGTCTGTGTTTTTGATTGGGCCCCAACATCATGCTCCTCTGGTGAGCTAAGAGGGATTTCTGTATGCAGGTTGCACAGACTATCTTTTTTATAATTTTGAAAATATCACATGCTTATGCTTCATGACGTGTAACATTTTTTTTGAAAGTGATGTGTAACATTATTGTTAGTCCTGTTTTGCCATGTAGTACAAAATAGTGTCTTGTTCGCTTCACTGTTGTAACTATATTTTTGCCCTAGTCATGTGTACTTACAGAAACATTTCAGGATGAAGTGACATCAACACAAAGATCTGCGAGAAGTGCGGCATGGCCATTACCGAATGATTATGGATTGGAATTGGAATGTGCTGATGTTCTCGAGCATCAACTAGAGGTGGCAAGACAACGTGTACATGATTGTCAACGTATAATCAACAAGTTGAGACTGGACATGCAGGTATTAGATGCAGGAGTCAAAAAAATGAAACAAGACACTGAGGTAACCATGAAGGAATTGGAGATTTTGCAGACTAAAATTTGTGCTATCCGAATCCGGTCAATCCTATTTTCTGAAGAGATTATAGTTCAAATGGAGTTAAGTTGATGCGCGTCCATGATGTATGAGCTGTATTTGCCCAGTGGCTATAATCGGTTGTAATTTCTTTATTGTATAGTGTAGGATTATTCTACCTTTCTATGCCTTGATCTCTTTGTTATAATAGTGTAGGCTTATTAGAGGTGATAGTATTGAGTAGGATAATTCTTTGAATATGCTATATCGTTCAAACGGGGGCCAATTCACCCAACCATGGCCCTTCACGAGCCGTCGGATCCATGGGCCTTCTACGTCTCATAGGATCCATGGGCCTTCTACGTCTCGTAGGATCCATGGGCCTTCTACGCCTCGTAGGATCCATGGGCCTTGTATGTCTCGTAGGATCCATGGGCCGCTGGCTCATTTATGGGTCTTATACGGGCCTTTAATGGGCTGTAGACGGGCCTTTAATGGAAATCATACGTTTTATGGGCTGACCATAACGGGCCGTTAATAGGCCGTATTTGGTGATGCTATGAAAATGGCCCAACAGACTAACGGTCCACAAATGGGCCAACTGTAACGACGGGCTGAATTTGGCACACAAACAGAAAATGACAGTAACGGGCCGTAAGTAACCGAATGCTGCAAATGAGCCCAAGAATAAATGGGCCCTCAGAAGGCCGAAAGTTAACTTGGGCTGGAAACGGCCCAACGGAATAACGGGTCATTAATGGGTATAAAGTGATACACTGTTCATTACGGGCCAGTTTCACCACAGGCTGTTAATGGGTGTAAAGTAATACACTGTTCATTATGGGCCAGTTTTAGCACGGGTCGCTAATGGGCCAAGAGTTACAAAGGGCCTCATATGGGCCGAAAGACGTCATGGGCTATACATGGGCCAGAAGTGAAAATGGGCTGGAATCATATTGGACGGCCCAGATGACACTACTGGGCCTAATTCGGATAGGGCGTAATGGGCCTTGGGTTAGCGGGCTGTAAATGGGCTATATGCGAACATGCCATTAACAGGCTTTCCATGGGCCGGCCCGCCAGCTTTTGACTAAGTCAAATGGGCCGGCCTTTTCACAGGAATGGGCCACTGTTGGGCCGTGCCACATGTTGACGTATCATAGGCACCTTTTGTCCAGTGATTGGATGACATCTGTCCCAACGATGAGCCGACACGTGTTTCCTCTAGCCAATGATGATTTTACACGTGGGAAATTCCCATTGGTCGGGGCTATTAACAGGTTATCGGATCCAAAACTCGACCCGATAGCTTAACGACGTTCCATTATGGTGGATGCCATGTGTCGTTCACCCTTGACGAAAGCACTTCTATGACGCGCGATTTATTGTCATGGAAGTGGACACTTCCGTGATGATAATTTTGGTAATGTCATGGAACACTTCTACGACAACACAGGTATGACTATCTTGATTCTGTCATAAATTTGTCATGGATGTACATGCATGACAAAAAAGCGACCTACTATGACAAACACGTATCATCACGGAAGTGTATTTTTTTTGTAGTGAGCTGAGTGAGGGTTCATATCCCTCGAGCACATCTGATGATGGCAGCAGGAGCACTCCCAGCAACTTGCTAAAGGCAGCCACCAGATCTAGGAAGAAAAGAACCTTAGAATCTGAGGATGAGGATTATGTTGCCACTGAGGAGGAAGTAAGCTCCAAGAAGAAGGTGCTGAAAAAGGAGTATGGCACCGCTGCTACAGTTAAGCCAGGAATGAATAAGAAGGCTCCAGCAAAGAGAATTCCTATGTCTAAGGCTAGAGCCTCTACTCAAGAAACAATTGAGTTCATTCTTGAACCCAAAGAAGTTGGAGAGGGAAAGAAGAGAAAGGAAAGAGTCAATAAGACCATTGCCAGAGTCATTGGCAAGCCCTCCATGATGAAAGATCCCTCTGAAGATGAAGAAGAAGAATAAGAAGAAGAAGAGGATGCTGCATCAGCACCCAAAGCTCAGAAGCTTATGGGAGATGCTATAAAGTCAGGGGCTGCAACATCAAAGCCCAAAGCTACCCCAAAGCTCAAGCTCAAAAGCCCAGTAAGCCCAACAGGAACACCAGAAGTATACCTGCTGAAGAAAAGAACAATGTCCCAGTGCCTCAAGCTAGAGGATAAGATGATGAGTCTCTTATTTTGAGAAAATTGAAGCCCAAGATTCTAGACCACAATGATGCTCATCCAGTAGATTCAGCACAGAGATTGTGGAGAGAGTCTGATCCTTATGCTATGAGGAGGAGGACTGCAGTTGACTACCGGTTTCATACAAAGGAACAACAAGACTTTTATGAAACTATTCTGCTTGACAAGAAGCCCATTGTTTGTGACATGAGATGGGTTGATTGGGAATACATCCAGGAGAATGAAGATCACTTTCTAGGAGTTTATGACAGCTTCAAAGCATGTGGAGTAGATGAGTTTGTTGGACAAAAGCTCACAAAATGGAATGATGAGATGATCATGCAGTTTTACTCCACTGCTCACTTTTACCCAGATGGGAAGATCATTTGGATGTTAGAAGGTACTAGGTACCAGTCCATTGTTGAAGAATGAGAAAAATTTATAAATGCCCTAGAAGAACATGAAGATGACTTGGATGTGTATGCCAAGAAGAAGAAGGACCACAACACTATGGCTAACATGTACAAGGAGATCCCAGATAAAGCCTTGGAGACTCACAAGCTTGGATCTGTACATTTCTAGTTGTCTGGTCTGCCTACTATCAACTGGATCCTAAGGCACACTCTGCTACCCAAGTCAGGAGATCACAAGATGATCAGAGGGCACTCTATCAACCTGCTACAGCTTTTTGATGTCCCTCGGAAGTTCAAGGTCATGAGTCTGATTGTAGAGACAATCAAGAGGACTGTTGCTGACCAGAAGAGAAGTTGTGGGTATGCTCCACACATTCAGGAGCTCATAAACTCCAAGATGGGCACAGGAACATATCTGTTGGATAAGGAGCATCTACCCCTCTATCCTGATTTTGAAGATAATACTGTTGTGATGAATGAGGAGGAACCATCATCAGTTCAAGCACAGGAGAAGAGAGCCAAAGCAAAGGCTGAGAAAGCTGCCAAGATGCCAAGTGTTGAAGAGGCATCTTAGGTTTTCTTGAAGAGCAAGCAAGATCAACTTGCATATCTGATCTAGTCTACACTGAGGATTGAGAAGGGCTTGGCCACCCTAACTCAAAACCAGGAGAGCTTGGAGAGGATCATAGAGACCAAATTTTATGATCTTGATCTGAAGGTAACTGAGATTCAAACAACAGTTGAGCAGCTTCAGGAGGAAGCAGAAGAGAAGAGAGGCAAGGCAACCATAGATGCATTTCAGCGAGTGCCTAGAGGACAGAGGTCTACTGCAGTGCATGTACCTAATACAAGAGCAACAATATCAGCACCAGCAGCCACAGCCTCAGTACCACCTCCAACAGCCACTCCACCAGCTCCAACTACATTTTTTTGACTATACACAGTAGGGCAAAACCCCACTTCAATTTTTATATTATTAAATAAAAGCAAGGGTCCAACAATACAAAGGCTTGAGGTAAGCCAGAAGAAAGAAAAAAACTATCTACAGAAAAGAAACAAAATTACAGAACAAGGCTATCAAGCCAAGTACAGAAAGCCCTAGCATAGCTCTTTTTAATTCTGAATCTTAGCAAGTTAAGCTCTTCAAGGAAAATGACTTTCCACCTCTGAATTGTAGGTTGAATTTCTTGAAAGATCAGATTTTTCCTTGAGATCCAGATAGCCCAGGAGGCTAGAATGATGATTTCCATGAAGAATGGTACATGTAGTTTCTGCCTAAGATCAGCAAAAGCTTTAAGCACAGAAGCATTAGCTTGTCTTGAAGGGCATAATAGATCCCAACACTGGGTTGCAAAAGGGCAGGTCCAAAAGAGATGCTGCAAGGTTTCCTCCTGAGGACAGTTATTGACAGCACAGTTGTAGCTTTCCAGATGGAAGGTTTTCCTGCGTAGAAGGTTCCTAGTATTGAGCCTGTCATGAAGTAATCTCCAAAAAAACACCTTGTGTTTGGGCTAGCAGGAGCTATTCCAAATCTAGTTAAACTGCTGGGGCACTATTCTAACTCCCATCATTACTTTATAAGCCTTAGCAACTGAAAATTGACCATTACCCCAAATGTAACTCCAGGTGTCAGTGCAATCCAGGGAGGCAGAGGACCTTAAGGCAATACAAATGTCTTCCATACTTTCAAATTCCTGGAAGGCTTGCACAGTGAGGGGAAGGTGGAACAGATCCTCCAGAAATTCAGTATGAATAATGGTGTGCACAGTAGTGTTCTTGTTCTTCACAAAGGAGAAAAGGTGTGGGAACATGTCCTATAAACAAGCTGAATGCCACAGATCAGACCAGAATAAAGCACTTTTACCATCCCCAATGTGACATCTGGCCAAAGATTTGAAGTTGTCAATGAGCTTGAGATTTGCCTTCCACCAAAAAGATCCAACCCAATTACTGCAAGGCAACAAATCATTGCTATAGTAAGTTTCCCAAATTAGGTTGACCCATGGAATGTTATGCCTATTATAAAACTTGTGTAGGTTCTTGAGAACCAGAGCTTTGTTCTGAACAAATATATCCTTCACCCCAGACCTCCTTGATCCTTAGGTCTACAACTCCAAGCAACCATAGCAGTCTTGTGGTCCTCTAGGTCAGGGCCTCTCCAGAGACAATGCCTAAAAAACTTGATAGCTTGAGTTTTAATGGTTATAGGGACATCAAGGCATCCCATGAGGTAGATCAATAGAGAGTTTAAGACAGATTTTACTAGTAACAATCTGCCAGCCAGTGTCATGAAAGAAGATAAACCCACAAGCTTCTTCTGCAGTCTTGTGACAAGAGGAAAGCATTGCTCCACAGTTGGTTTATGAAGACCCAAGGGTGCTCCCAAATACTGAATGGGGAAAGATTCTCTTTTGCAGTGGAAAGTATTTGTCAAAATTTCCACCTTGTCTTATGGCACATTGATTGGGATGAGGCTTGATTTATTATAGTTCACTTTAAGGCCAGTAGCATCTGCAAAAGTGTTGAGGAGTGCTTTGAGGCAATGAAGTTGCTTTGCATCAGCTTGGAGGAGAACCAGAGTGTCGTCAGCATACTGGACAATGGGAAAGTCAGGGCATGACTCCACTTGCAGAGGTGAGGTAAGCAAACTCAGGTGCATGGCCTTATTAAGAATTGACTGGAGCAAGTCAGCAGCAAGCACAAATAAGAGTGGGGACAGAGGGTCTCCTTGCCTGACCCAACTACATCAATGGATGCCTTCATCCTTGGAGTTCTCTCTACACCACCTCCCAAAGACCAAGCCTGAGAGACGCATAGCACTATGCATATTTGAATTTTTGGTAACTTGTTGCCAAAGGGGGAGAAATATGTATAGATCATAGGCTTCGAGAGAGTGTTTTGCGTCTTTGCCTTTGGTTGAACTTTTTATTGTGTGAGATACTTTATGTCCTTGTGTGAGATACCTGTGAAATCATGTCATTGATCATTTGCTACCTTAATGCTTGTTTAGATGATACTATCTTTTATATCCATATATGATCATTCACTTGCTTGGTGATGAGTGCATGCTTTTAATTTCTATCATTTTGAGTGTTCCACCTATATATATGTGACATGGAAGAGTAACCCACCTAATCGATTGTGCATTTGCATTCAAAAGCAAATTTTAAATAATGCACAAATTTAGCCCATTGAGCTCTTGCTTATCACATACTTCTCAAAGTGATGATGTTTTTCAATCTTATTATCATCTGTCAAAGCTTTGATCTATATGTTGTCATAAATTACCAAGAAGGGGGAGATTGAAAGTGCAACTATCCTTGGGTGGTTTTGGTAATTCCTAACAACATATAGCCCATTGAGCTAATGTTATTTCAAGATAAACATGTCAGGAAAGCTCAATGTTTGGCATGGCATGGATTAGAAAGTGGACCCCTCAAAATACTAAGAACACATGTTGGCTCAAGCTCAAGACTCTACATTTTACTTTTAGTGATCCAAGATCACATTGAGTCCATAGGAAAAGCCAATACTATTAAAAGGGGATGAGGTGTTGCTTAATGAGTTCCTGGCTCAAAATTCTTAGTGATATGCTCCAAAACCCTCAACTACTTTCTCATATCCACATATGTCCCAAACCAAAAGTCAAACTCGGCCCCACCAAAATTTCCTACCCGGCGCCACCGAGTTCACTTGACATAGCCACTGCCACAAACACTAGTCATTTCGGTCTCACCGATAGGGATCTCGGTCTCACCGAGATGGGATTGCAACCTCTTTGTTTCCCTTCGTAATGTTTCGGTCCAACCGAGATGAGCGATCGATCCCACCGAGATTGCAATGCAAACTCTCGGTTTCCCTTTGTAACGTTTTGGTCTAACCGAGATGAGCGAATCAGTCCCACCGAGTTTGCCTGACCAACTCTCTGTTTGCCTATTACCAAAATCGGTCCCACCGAGTTTGTGTAATCGGTCTCACCGGGATTACGTTATGCCCTAACCCTAATGGAATCGGTCCCACCGAGTTGACATGTCGGTCCCACCGAAAATCCTAACGTTCACATTTTGAACTAAATCGGTCTGACCGAGTTTCCTGATTCGGTCCCATCGAGTTCGGTGATTTGTGTGTAACGGTTAGATTTTGTGTGGAGGCTATATATACTCCTCCACCCACTCTTCATTTATGGAGAGAGCCATCAGAACATGCCTACACTTCCAACATACATTTTCTGAGAGAGAACCACCTACACTTGTGTTGAGGTCAAGATATTCCATTCCAACCACATAAATCTTGATCTCTAGCCTTCCCCAAGTTGCTTTCCACTCAAACCCTCTTTCCACCAAATCCAATCCTATGAGAGAGAGCTGAGTGTTGGGGAGACTATCATTTGAAGCACAAGAGCAAGGAGTTCATCATCAACATACCATCTATTACCTTTTGGAGAGTGGTGTCTCCTAGATTGGCTAGGTGTCACTTGGGAGCCTCCGTCAAGATTGTGGAGTTGAACCAAGGAGTTTGTACAGGCAAGGAGATCACCTACTTCGTGAAGATCTACCCTAGTGAGGAAAGTCCTTCGTGGGCAATGGACATGGTGGGATAGACAAGGTTGCTTCTTCGTGGACCCTTTGTGGGTGGAGCCCTCCGTGGACTCACGCAACCGTTACCCTTCGTGGGTTGAAGTCTCCATCAACGTGGATGCACGATAGCACCACCTATCGGAACCACGCCAAAAATCTCCGTGTCTACATTGCGTTTGCTCCCTCCAAACTCCTCCCTTTACCTTCATATGCAATTGTTTTACATTTTGCTGCTATACTCTTAGAATTGCATGTGTACGTTGATTACTTGACTTGTGCTAAGTTGTTAAAATCTGCCAAGACTTAAAATTGGGAAAAGGCTAGATTTTTATTTGGTCAAGTAGTCTAATCACCCCCCCTCTAGACATACTTTCGATCCTACACAAACGCCCGTGACGCAGTTACATTATGTGTGTAAGGGTGGCGGTTTTTTCAAATACTATGGCTTAAAAACAGGCCACGTCGGATGGAAATCTGACGGTTACGTGGGACTCGCCATGATTGAGCTCATGGCGAACAATCGCTAGATATCATTACTAAAAAAGGTTAAAACACCAGGGGCTATAACTTGCACCGACTGACCACTAACAATGATACTAACATAGTTGTAAATTGGTCAAAGACCGTCTCTACGTGGTGTTTGGAATTATATGCAAAAAAATAGCAAGATGCACATGCATTGCACAGAACATCAAGATGCATTTTTTACAATACACCTGTTGTGATTGACCCATGCAGGAGTAATCCCATGTGTAAAAACTAATGATATCTCGAGAATTTTCTCGGAAACATGGTATCTCGACCATTTCATCGAAAAATGATATCTCGAGAAAGATGATAAATAAGGTGAGGAGGAGTGGGCGTGGTGGTGACTGGTGGTCGGACTGGGCGGAGGCATGGGGATGGATGGCGCCGGCAGCGGCCACCATGACAGATTGTTTCAGACACTTCCTTTTTAATTGCTTGGCAATGAGGTTGTGGGAGATAAGGATGAACGAGCTAAGGCCTTCTCTGTAAATGTGGAGAGAGGTGCGGGTATCTTTTGTAAAATTGTCATAGTTTGCTTTCTATTTGTCAGATATAGATCGGACGGTCTATACTATAAGATGGATGGCACACCATCATCACCAACTCGGTTTTTCCTCTACTCCTACTCCTATATTACTTATACTTATACTCCTGATATGTAAGACTCAGTTGGTGATGATGGTGTGTCTGCCATCCACCATTTCTGACCATTAGATCTGCATCTAACAGCTGTGATGTAAGTTGTGGCCTTTTGCAGCAATTCCCACTTCTCTGCTCCAGTTTACACAAAACCCCTTAGTATCTTGAAACCAACCACATTCCGCCCTTACCTCATCAAAACAGCCCAAAGAATATATTTCGAGTGAAACATAAGATATTTTTAGTGATATGCATATCAAAACTAAATTGTTTTCTTTCAAACTTGTGAATATGTATTATTCTATTTTGGATCCATTGCAACGGACGGGCTCATTGCTATAAAGGTTTATCTCCTGCATCATCCGCAACAAACACCTGGTGTGCTGGTCTGGGCCGCATGCTTGCAGCGGGATGGCCTGAGTTCGAATTCTATCCTAAACTGTAGCTTATTATATATTTTTATATATACTTCTTTCGCTATTGTAGTGGGAGTGGAACCACGGAGTACTTAGAATACAAGATTAAGGATGGATTCGTTTCTTTCTAACTTTCTGTATGAATCTGTAGCCACCCTGCAAGTAATGTACATTGTACTGACAGTGGAACCCACGGAGTACTTAGAATACAAGATTAAGGATGCAATTAACTTTTTATAGAGGGAGAATCATACACGCAATTAACTCAAATGGATTGGACGTGACTCTATTATTCTCCAATGGCAACCGACAAATTTCCTCCCGCGGGCCAGAGTAGGTTTCTCGGTATGCATGCGGGTTTAACCGAGGGGTTTGATGGAGGCGAGGAGGCGTGTTCAGTCGGCCGTGCAGCAGGCGGTGTAGTACTACTCGATTTGACAGCTGCTAGTATAGTATCAAAAATAAAGAAGAGTAGTAGAGATAGAGATAAGAGTAGAGATAGAGACTAGGGAGGAGCACCATCTACGCTCCATTCGGCGGGCGCTGTTGAAATTTGGGGAGCGCACTCTCGCGATTGCTGGAAACGATGACTTCACCGACGACGACTTCTTCCCCGACCTCAGCAACCTCTTCCTCAATGACATGGGCGACAACCTCAACGCCAACGGTGCTGCTCCCGTTGCACCATATGTGTTTCTGTCCTTCCTGTTCGAAATCGTGGTAGAATTCATGTTTCTAGTCTGTGTCCTAGATTCGATCTGTTCATCTACTATGCTAGTCCACATGATTAGTTTAATCTCTATTATAGCCGTCAGGATTTATTTTGTGTTTATTCAGACTAAATCGCATAGTAACTTGCTCATATATTCAACTGGCGCACCGTCCCCTACAGCCACTCCCGTTTCATGGACGGCCTGGTCGATGCCTCCAAGAGCCCTTCGTCTACTGTTATGAGTGCCCGATGCCATTTTGGGGCTTGCTGACGGACCTCGTGCATCACCTCACGCAGTCGTCCGTCTATCACTACTGGCCCGCAGCGAAGAACATCAAGTACGAGACGTGCTACCCGTTCACCGTGCCGGAGTCGCTGGAGGATCACCGCCGCCTGCTAGTCTCGGAGGAGGACAACATCATCTTCATCTTGATCGTGGGCACCGGCGAGGCCCGTGCAGGCCGCCGCCCCGTCTCTGTAGTGTGCGTCAGGGGAGACGCCGCTGACACTGACACGAGGCCGATGTACGGGTGCATGCTCACTGTTACTACCCCTCGGAGGTACGTGGGCAGCGACACTAGCTACATCAAGCTGACTAGGACTGTGCCGAGCTGGGACCTTCCCGCCGATGTGGACATGGAAGATGCATGGTATGATTTGGCCCCCAACATGGTGCACGGGGAGTCCAAGGAGGTTCACCTGGACATATGCATTACCAAGTTAAATGTTGATTATTAGTCTTCGCTCAATGTAATCTGCTGTCTAAGCATGTGGAGACTTCGATGCATGATCTTGCTCTATTGGAGTATCGCACATGAAAAGTATATCCATTTATGGTTTAGTCTAGAATCTTCCATGTATGAAATTTTTACTATAGTACTGGTGAAAAACTTATGATGAACCATTTCTTACATCTCCTCTGCCCCCTTCCAAGTCATCCTGATTTAATCCCTCCGTCTAGGTATATAAGGGCATGGTTAATACTTAATAGTATAGCCAACTGTTGACTATAAGAAAGTGCCATGTCATCTATAGCCAACATGTATAACAATCGATACTCAAAAACTAATTCTTAAAGATCATTTCTTGTAAAGCACAATAAGTGTTATTTCTTCACAAGTTTTGGATGCAGGTTGAATAGTTGAATGCTTCTGTTTGCAAAAGATAGTTTTTTATCTATTTCACCCTGATGTTTGTGAGCTCTAGAGATGAAATAATATTCGAAGAAACCTATCGATACCCGTTACACATGAGATGACCCCCACATCCTTTGTCAAAATAAACAACTCCCCGATCAATGCACATTGTTTCGTGCAACGCACGGGCACCTTACTATAGATTAGTACGACCAAAAATTGAACTAACATTATATATAGTGCGATAAATGCTGATGCATGTCACCTAAAATTATATCATTGAAAACTATGTTCAAATACAAATCCAACGATATAGTTTTTGTTGACATGCACTAAAATTTTGTCAGTTAAATATTCAGTCAAATTCAATGGGGGGTTAATAAACCACGACCGATGTAGTACTAGTGTAGAGGGCGGCATTGCACGCGAGTCTCACCCCGCTCGTGGCGTGGCAGTAAAGCCATCATATCACAAAACCCAACTACTCCTAGTATCCCTAGCTACCACTCCCAGGGCCAGTTCTTTTGGCGGCTTAAAAAAATAAGCTGTCTCTTCCCAGGCTTTTCCCATAAGACTAGTCACAGTGGAGAGTAACATTAAGGCGGATTACTCATTTATTTGGGCTTCTAAACTACTACTAGTACCTCCGTCCTGGTTTATTCGTCACCATTGTAATTTCTGCTAAATTTTGACCAAAGATTTAACTGATAAAATGTTAGTGCATGTGACATATGCACGTACTTACAAAATGCGTACGGATACACAAGGTTTCCAAAGATTTCCTTTTACATACTTAATTAAGGACGCTAATAATTCCCGAACGTTCGGGTTTATCATTTGCGTCCCAAAACTAATGAGATCGCCTTATACGAAACTAAATTATGTTCCTAATAAAAGCCACGATGCTCGCAGGAGCGCTTGCGGCGCGCCACGAGTGCCCTGGTGCGCGGCCGTTTCCCAGCGCACCGACACAACACCTCTTGCTCAGCCTCGCAACTCGTGAGGTGCTAATTGGCGGCTTGCTGGCGGGCGAGCGCGATCTCACCGGTGTGGTGATCCGACGCCAACAGGCACTCCTCCTCGCTGGAAGTGTGCACCCGGTCCACCGCCAAGTGTAGATGAGGCGCTTGGGCCCGACTGCACTCAGGGCTTTGGCACGGGCGTCCACCACCACCCTCACGGCCCTCGCATGAGCCTTCCGCCAAAGAGCCAATTGCCTGACTCTCTCGGACGCGACATAGGCCTGCCAGGCAGCTTGCCCCGCGGTGTGCTTCTCTTCCTCGACCTTCTTCTCTGCCTCTATTTCGGCGCGCTCTACCGGAGGCAAAGCCTCCCACAAGGCGACATCCATTTCTTTCCAAAGCTCCTCAAGGCTGGGGGGCTCCGTGGGCGGCGCGGCGTCCTCCTCGTAGAGGGGAGCCGACGTGTCCTCTGACGCGTGTGCTGGCGAGATTGGGAATGCCGACGCGTCCACCTAGATGCGTCGCGGCAAGGAGCGGAACACCGACGCGTCCTCCTCGACTAGTGGCGGCGAGTAATGGAACAACGACGCGTCCTCCTCGACTAGTGGCGGCGAGGAACGGAACAGCGACGCGTGACCGTCCGCGCGGTGCAGCGAGGGGCGCCTAGGGCTTGGGAGGGGGGATGCCATGGTGGTCGACGTGAGAGGGAGGTGGAGGAGATAGCGATGGACGTGATCGTTCTTCCGAATGCCGTGGGAGGCGCAGTATTTATAGCGAGCAATGGCACACCTACGTAATATATGGATTGAGCTTCACTAACTTAACTGCGGGTCCAGTTGTGTCACTGACATGTGGGCCAGATGCATGTTGGGCCCACATGTCAGTGACCCAATGCACCTACAGTTAAGTAACTGAAGTAGCTATGTGGGCATATTTGCTGGAGTAAATTACGGGTGAGGGAAGGGGTGGAAATATTGCTGGTTACAACGGATTGGACGAGCGTGGGGGAGGAGAGTCATGCATGCATATTTTTTCCACACGGTGTGGAGTGGTGGGACTGCTGGAGGGAGAAGGAGAGTCAAGCAAGCGTTTAGATTCAAGGTGCACTAAATTATTGCATGCGATGATTAAGGTTGGCCATAGTGATGGTAATGTGGTACTCCCTCCTTTCCGGTTTATAGGGCTTAATTTCAAAATCTCTTCAACCAAGGTAGATGATGAATGGTGGAATTAATTCCGTAGTTTGCAAAAGTACTTAATTAGTACCCTCGTTTTTCTCAAAAATTTGTGTAAACGATGCATTAATTACACCACATGCATGCATGACCACTCCTATAAAAATCTCAGTTGGTGGTGATGGTATGTCTGCCTCTAGACAATGTGAGCCGTTCGATCTACTTGGAACCAACGGCCGAGATGTGTGTGCATAGAGACATGGCCTTGCCACCGGAGGTACTGTATAGCAGATATTTACCCACCTCTGCCACTGTATAAAATACAGAACTACCCATTCCAGCCTCATTTTCTTTCTGGTTCATCTCTTGCATTCTTGCTGGCGGCGGCGAAGGTTCCTGAAGATGGAGTCCAGACTCTAGAAACCACTACAAAAACTATTCCACCGCCTCTATCTTGGTAAGAGTAGGTGAAATTTTTGAATCGAGCCCTTTAGGGGGATGGAGGTAGTGATAATCTAATAGCTAATCTTGTTGTGATGACTAGATAGGACATGGCACGCACCTGGACGGAGGAACTAGTCAGCATTGTGCATTTAAGTTTTGTCTGAAGTCAATGTACCTCTACTTGGACCAAACTTATAGAAAAATGTACATCAACATTCACAATGTCAAATCAATATTTTTATACTCATTATAAAACGTAGTTTTTATACTCATTATAATCAGTATTGTAGATATTGGTATTTTTAGTATAAATTTGGTCAAAAACTTTGCAAACGGTTGATGGAAGTAAAAAAGACCAGAGGGAGTATCATGCATGCGGAGTAGGCAAAAAAATTGCTCATTTATAGCCGGTCGAAGTCTAAAAGGGCACGACCGCACGAGGGAGGTGAAGTTCATGGGAGGCGCAACGGTTGAGAGAATTAAGTGAAGTTACATCCACGCACCGGAATGGCGTGCGAACAGGCAGAAACTATACCGTCAGGCCTATGATATGGGTCTAGTAGACATGACATCTAGTGGGTCCCGCATTGTACTCTAGAACTCTTTGGGGGCTTGAGCCGTTTATCCACCAGGCAAGCCAACAACCCCACGCCGTTCGCACGCCCTACTCGTCCCCGTCTTCTACATTACAATAGTTCGCTCCCAGTCGTCCCGTCCTTTCACATTACACCAGTTTAACTTCTCCTAACCCTCCTCCAAAATCCATGGCCTCCCAAATCTCCATGGTCACCGCTGAGTACCAGGTTAGAGCCATCACAGGCGATGAGTTCATCGTCATCTACACCCGTGTATCCGCGACGGTGAAAGGATGCCTTGCTCGCTTCAGAAGCATGTTCGAAAACTCAAATGATGAGTGGGTCGATGGGCTAGATGTTGAGTACACCACAGTCCTGGAAAGCAAGAAGAATCTAAAGGAGGCAGAGAAGAAGAAGCCCGCCATGATCCAGGTTTGCGTACATAACGTGTGCTTGATCTACCACATATGCCATGCCGACATTGAGTGCCAGGATTTTAAGAACTTCCTCAAGGACGAAAGAGTGAAATTCGTTACTGTAGACTTTAGGAACGACAGGGATGCTCTGGGTCAGATAGGCCTCGTTGTAGGCCAGCCCTTCGATCTCTAGAAGGCAAGCCTGGTGTCCTCCTCTCTGCCTTCAATGCTGAACCTGGCAGCAGCCATGATTGATCCTTCGTACGCTAAACTGAAGAAACCTCACCATGAGTTTCATCATGTATGGGAGTCGAAGATAATAGATGAAGATCACATACTGTACGCAACAATGGATGCCTACCTTTGTTTAAATATCTACAAGGGTTGGATGAAGAAGCAGAGCCCAGTGTCCAGTTCAAGCAAAGAAGCGGCGGCGAAGAGGAAGAGGAAGAGGGACGAGGACGAAGTCGAGGACGTGGACTCGGACTCCGAGTAAGGTGGCAGTGTCGTCGCTCATTCTGGTTCTACTACAGTGTCAAACGGACTAGTTGCTTAGTTTTATTTCAAGGGTGTGTTGTGCTAAGCCCCCGACAGAACTATGTTTATGTTCTTTCTCGTTAATTGAACTTTATGTTCTTTCTCGTTATTTGAACTCTTTAGTAAATACAGTAGTACTAGTACTATGTCTTACTACTATTCTTCTTGCAGTTGGTAATACTGCTCGTATCTTCGTGTTCCTATTGTACTTAATACGTTCGTACTAGTAGTATAATTTCTGTCAGTCGATTTGTCAAAGAAGTTCAACGGAGTGAAGGAAGAAGACAGCAGAGAAGCTACCCCAGTATCTATATTAGGGTGGCAGGGTACCCATGATCTATCTTATGAGTGTTGGGTGTGGAATGTAGTTCACCGGAAAAAATGGATCATGCCCGGGGTTAAACGGATGGCGGGGGTGAGGGGAGCATAGCGGTAGCAGGCGGTTCAGGGGAGGGCGGGGCGGCGGTGGCAGGCGGTTAGGTGTGTGGCGGGCTGAGAAGATGAACAGTGCATAAATTTTGGAGGTTGAAGAAGCCCTTCTAGCCATGTTGCATCCAACGGCTCACAAGAGTCGACTGACCCAAATTGCTCCTTCAGATTGCAGGATCAACGTGGCATTCAAGGTGTCGAAGGTAGATTCTGCGTCCGCACCCAGTTTGCGGGCTCGGCGCGGGCGCGACCGGCTTCCGCCGTGACAGCCACCATGCGCGCCTCCTCCGCGCAGGTGGAGACGACAATGACACGCTAGTTCCTCCTCGGCGGCGTGCTGGAGCACGCACTTGTCCTCCTCTTCGTACGCTGCCTGCATAGACGCGGCTCCACCAGCTGCTCGTGTGCTTGGCAGCGCGGCGGCATCACGAGGAGGGACTGCAGACAACGTGAGCGGGCGAGCCTTCGGCTTCATGGTATAGGGATGGCGGCGACATGGTGGTGATGGGCGAGAAATGGATGGCCGGAGCAGGCGGGAGCCAGCATGCGCAACGGCGGCGGCATATTGATGAGTGCGCATATGGGAGCTTAGTTTAGTTTTATATAGGGTTGGTCAAACTTAAAAGAAAACCGTGCTGGTACACGTAAACATTAGACTGAGGCATTACTTATATTAGTTACCACAGCCATGATACGGAATCCTATGCAAGCGCATGAACCACGGCCGCGGGGTCGATCGAACGGCCCGTCACCGTGTCGCACTCGAAGGACACCCACCGAACCTTTTTGTGTGTGTGAAAACAATCCCCGAATATTACTCAACTTTTTTTCCTGGAAAAGTTCTTGATGCTACAATATTTCCATATATTTGAATTTAGCTCTAGTTTGTCTTTATTTGGATTTGGACGTTTTAGGTGCGCCCTAGTTTTTTTTAATACTTATTTTGTGTGTGTGACTGAGAGAGAACATGTGTATGCGTCCATATGTGTGTTGTGGCGGTAGGGCAATGTGGAGATGGTGTGCGTGTGATAGAGACATAGAGAGGTGTGAATGTGCAAATGATCATGCATGAGTGAGACATAGACAGATGCCGATACGTTGTGTATACGTGAGAGAATGGTCTTCTATTTGTACTTGTGTGTGTGTGAGAGAGAGGAACATCCGTAACACAACAACCATCTCTCTTGATTCGTCCGTCCCTCACACGATCGCATGTAACACATGCATCAACGCACACATTTTGACACCCTCACCCGGCCCCGGCCCACCTCATGGCCCGCGCATCGCTCTCTATCTCGCACGCACAATCTCTTCGTGAAAACCCTATTTAGCATGTAGCTTTCCGTCACATACACACACATTTCTCTCCATAGGTTTGTTTTCTCTCAATACTTGACACACACACACAGCACACACACTCCCCCTCCCTCGAGCACACAATTCATCCCCATCCAAGGCTATATGGCGACCACTCTCACTTGTGCTTCTCTACACCTCAGCATGCACAAGACCTCAACCTTCAAAGAGGGCATCGAGGAGATCGAAGACCGGCGACCACACTGCACTAGAGAATGCGGGGCCATTTGGAAGCAGGATGATGTGACGACGGCTGACTGACTCCTCCCCCCTCTCTCTCCTGCACAAAATTATCAATCCCCCAACCCACGAGATCCTTCCCCTCTCGTCCATGTTTTTCCAGTTCTCTCATCAAACCTGTTGTCTCTTCTCCTTCCACGTCTACAGAATCTGGATGCACACACATCTCACGTATATTACATGTCTTCATCTGTCTCACAGACCTAACTTCTTCCTCTCTGTGTGTGTGTGTCTCTCTCTCTCTCTCATTAGGTTTGTCTCCTACTCTCTTGTCCACATACACAATCTTTCCCGCTCTATCTGATCCATCTTCGCAAGCTCTCTCTACATGTTTCATTCACACATTGGGATGTGTTCAAAATGTTGCTTTTTATAATGGCTGGTGTAGAGTTATGGTTGGTTTTGTTGCATCCTACAAAGTAATAACTATGAAATGCATTTAGATTCTCATTTGATTGGGATTATGTGAGTTTGAGCATATTGTGAAGTACTATAGACCTCATATACATCTTGGAATTCAACGGTGATTGTAACTATTGAATTGTATAGACCATTACATTCAAAGTCAGTAGCCTAATATATTTATTTCACAATTACAACAAATGATTAATTCAGTACAAACTAAGAAAACAAATGTGTACTCCCTCTGTTTTTATTTAAGTCCGCGTATTAGCATTGGTCAAAGTCAAGTTTTGTATACTCTCAGAAAGTTTATAACAAAAATATTAACATATACAATAACAAATAAATAACATTAGATTCAATATTCAATGTACTTTCACATCATACATATTTGTTATGGTAAATGTTTATATTTTTCTATAAACTTGGTCAAACTTTAGGAAGTTTGACTTCGATCAAACCTAATATGCAGAGTTAATAAAATCGGAGGGAGTACTAGTAGTTACTAGTACTACTCGCTAGTTGCTTAGCCCAATCACCCAACACGCCACATGGGGAGTTCAGTGTCACAAAATTTTGAGGCCGGCGGGAAAATCTCCCGCGACCCTGATTCGAGCAGTGCGAAGTTACCATCATAACCTTCAGAAAAGGTCTACGGATTACGCTTGGTAGGGGCCTGTTTTCGTAACTTCAGGTTCACCCTACCCAGCCAACCCCACCCCGGCACCCAGAGTAGTACACCTGAATACTCCCCATTTTCTATCCCCACACCAAAATAGACTTCTCAACGGCACCGCGGCCTTCGTGCTCCTCCCCTTCTCCATTGGCGCACTCATCCACTGCGGCGCATCTGCCTCATCGACGACCTCGTACGCCGCACTGGAGCCGGTCCACCGTCGTTGTCGTACACGGAGCCTCTTCCCCGGCACCGTCTTCCACGATCTCGGATCTGCTTCCTGAAAGCCGACGCCAAGCGCAGAAGCACCACCGTCGTGGACAATGAACTGACTCTTGTTGCCGACCATGATGCACAGAGGCCGCCGCGACCATCGTTCTCCTCCTCGATCGGTAATGTGTGTATTGAATCACTTACCAGTACATGTGCAGTTCCAAATTTGTTCATACCTACCCTTCAATTTTCTGGTTGCTATTGTTCCCGTAAAAGTAATTGGTTATAGCCTCCATTGTCCAACAAAATATCATCTTGTAATTGTGCATCGCTCCTATATCGCGCTGTGCTTGGGTACGTTCTTCATCTGCAACCAGCAGTGTGGCAAATGATGGAAAGTTTTTTAGAACTAGCAAGATGCCCATGCGTTGCACGGAACATCAAGAGGCATTTGTATGAGGAGTTTATATCTTGTAGGAGAAAAGATTGAACGAGGCAAGGCCTTATTTGCAAATCTGGAGAGGGGTGTGGGTATCTTTCTGCAAAATTGCCATAGTTTCCTTCCTATCCATCGGATATAAATCGGATGACCTATATTGCAGGATGGCAGGCACACCATCATCACCAACTCTTTTTTTTAAAAGAAAAAGGAAAAAAGAGTAGAAAAAAGAGTAGAGAGTAGAGAAGTAGAGATAAATATTATAAATATAAAAAAATATAATAGTAGAGAAGAGAGTAGAGACAAATATTAAATATTAAATAAATATAATAGTAGAGAAGAGAGTAGAGATATCAGGGACGTCGGGAAAGGATATCGCGTGCTCGGGAAAAAGCGGCCGGGCGCGCGCTAGTTTTGGCCCGCGGCGTCCGGCGCGCTTTATAAAATCCAACGCCCTGCGACCGCTCTGTGCCTTGCCCGCTCTCTCCCCGCTCTGTGCCTCGCCACTGCTCTCTCCCTGCTCTATCTCGCCTTGCCGCCGCCGTGCCACCATGCCGCCGCGTCGCCGGGAAACTTGGGGATACCGCGGTGTCCGTGTGCGCCCCTCCGGCGGCTTCTCCTCCGAGATCCGGTTCCGCGGGATGCGCCTCGGCCTCGGCAATTTCGACACCACAAACGAGGCCGCCCGCGCGTACGGTGCGGCGGCGTGGCGCCTCCGATGGCCTCATAGAACATTGAACTTCCCCAAAGTGCCGACGTGGGAGCGGGTGCAAGAGCTCGCGCCTCTGCCGCGGCTTATCACCGACGAGGATCGTCGCGACAACCGGAGGCGGGAGCACCGTCTCGGCATCACTGAGATGGACGAGGAAGCCATGGCGTTGTGGCGGCTACGCTTCCCACAGGGCATCATCAACGAGCGCGAGTTCTATGCACAAAGGAGGGCGGAGAGGGAGAAGAGGAGGGCGGAGCGAGCTGCCTATCGCGAGGACAAGCGTACACAAAAAGTGGACGCTCAATTCAACATGAGGCTAGGAGTAGCGTCGCCCTGGGAATCTGACGACAATCGGTATCTTCACGCCTACATTGATACGTCGGAGGAGGACATCACCGAGGAGGAGTCGGACGACGAGGAGTAGTTGAATTATTTATTTTTTATCTATCTATGCTATATCTATACTCAGAACTATCTATGTCTCTACTCTCTAGTCTCTACTCTCTATCTCTACTTCTCGATCTCATCACTGTAATCGCTTTTTTAAAGCGTCGCGCATTGCGCTTCTGTTGGAGATGCTCTAACATGGCAGACGAGTGCTTTAGTGTTGTCCACAAGATGCATGAGTATTAATAGTATATTTTTCTTGCCATGTTGAGATTTTAAAACCACGAGTGCAAAAATGCAGACGAGTGATAACCCAAAAGTATAGGGGATCGCAATAGTTTTCGAGGGTAGAGTATTCAACCCGAATTTATTGATTCAACACAAGGGGAGACAAAGAATATTCTCAAGTATTAGCAGATGAGTTGTCAATTCAACCACACCTAGAAACTTAATATCTGCAACAAAGAGTTTAGTAGCAAAGTAATATGACAGTAGTGGTAACGGTGGCAAAAGTAACGGTAACAGTTTTGGTTTTATAGTGATTGTAATAGTAGCAACGGAAAAGTAAATAAGCGAAGAACAATGTATGAAGAGCTCATAGGCGTTGGATTAGTGATGGATAATTATGTCAGATGCGATCAATCATGCAACAGTTATAACATAGGGTGACACAGAACTAGCTCCAGTTCATCAATGTAATGTAGGCATGTATTCCGAATATAGTCGTACGTTCTTATGGAAAAGAACTTGCATGACATCTTTTGTCCTCCCCTCCCGTGGCAGCGGGGTCCTATTGGAAACTAAGGGATATTAAGGCCTCCTTTTAATAGAGTACCGGACCAAAGCATTAACACATAGTGAATACATGAACTCCTCAAACTACGGTCATCACCGGTAAGTATCCCGATTATTGTCACTTCGGGGTTAACGGATCATAACACATAATAGGTGACTATAGACTTGCAAGATAGGATCAAGAACTCACATATATTCATGAAAACATAATAGGTTCAGATCTGAAATCATGGCACTCGGGCCCTAGTGACAAGCATTAAGCATAGCAAAGTCATAGCAACATCAATCTCAGAACATAGTGGATACTAGGGATCAAACCCTAACAAAACTAACTCGATTACATGATAAATCTCATCCAACCCATCACCGTCCAGCAAGCCTACAATGGAATTACTCATGCACGGCGATGAGCATCATGAAATTGGTGAGGGAGGAAGGTTGATGATGACGATGGCGACGGATTCCCCTCTCCGGAGCCCCGAACGGACTCCAGATCAGCCCTCCCGAGAGAGTTTAGGGCTTGGTCGTGGCTCAGTATCGTAAAACACAATGAATCCTTCTCTCTAATTTTTTTCTGCCCGAACACGAATATATGGAGTTGGAGTTGAGGTCGGTGGAGCGTCAGGGGTGCCACGAGGTAGGGGGTCGCGCCCCCCACCCTCGTGGACAGGGTGTGGGCCCCCTGACGTTAATTCTTTCGCCAGTATTTTTTATATATTCCAAAAATAATCTCCGTTGATTTTCAGGTCATTCTGAGAACTTTTATTTCTGCACAAAAATAACACCATAGCAATTCTGCTGAAAACAGCGTCAGTTCGGGTTAGTTCCATTAAAATCATACAAGTTAGAGTCCAAAACAAGCGCAAAAGTGTTTGGAAAAGTAGATACGACGGAGACGTATCAACTCCCCCAAGCTTAAACCTTTGCTTGTCCTCAAGCAATTCAGTTGACAAACTAAAAGTGATAAAGAAAAACTTTTACAAACTCTGTTTGCTCTTGTTGTTGTAAATGTGTAAATCCAGCATTCAAGTTTTCAGCAAAGATTATGAACTAACCGTATTCACAATAAAATTTAGGTCTCATGTTTACTCATATCAATGGCATAATCAACTAGCGAGCAATAATAAGAAATCTCGGATGACAACACTTTCTCAAAACAATCATAATATGATATAACAAGATGGTATCTCGCTAGCCCTTTCTGAGACCGCAAAACATAAATGCAGAGCACCTTTAAAGATCAAGGACTGACTAGGCATTGTAATTCATGGTAAAAGAGATCCAGTCAAGTCATACTCAATGTAAACTAATAGTAATGAATGCAAATGACAGCGGTGCTCTCCAACTGGTGCTTTTTAATAAGAGGATGATGACTCGGCATAAAAGTAAATAGATAGGCCCTTCGCAGAGGGAAGCAGGGATTTGCAGAGGTGCCAGAGCTCGGTTTTGAAATAGAGATGAATAATATTTTGAGCGGTATACTTTCATTGTCAACATAAAAACCGAGAGATCTCGATATCTTCCATGCTACACACATTATAGGCGGTTCCCAAGCAGAATGGTAAAGTTTATACTCCCCCACCACCAACAAGCATCAATCCATGGCTTTCCTGAAAGAACGGGTGCCTCCATCTAACAACAATCCTGGGGGAGTTTTGTTTGCAATTATTTTGATTTGATTTGAGGATGGGACTAGGCATCCCGGTGACCAGCCATTTTCTCGTGAGTGAGGAGCAGAGTCCACTCCTCTTGAGAATAACCCGCCTAGCATGGAAGATACAGACAGCCCTAGTTGATACATGAGCTATTCGAGCATACAGAACAGAATGTTTATTTGAAGGTTTAGATTTTGTCACATACAAATTTACTTGGAATGGCAGGTAGATACCGTATATAGGTAGGTATGGTGGACTCATATGGAATAACTTTCGGGGTTTATGGAGTTGGATGCACAAGCAATATTCCCGCTTAGTACAAGTGAAGGCTAGAAAGAGACTGGGAAGCGACCAGCTAGAGAGCGATGATAACCCACAAGTATAGGGGATCACAATAGTTTTTGAGGGTAGAGTATTCAACCCAAATTTATTGATTTGACACAAGGGGAGCCAAAGAATATTCTCAAGTATTAGCAGCTGAGTTGTCAATTCAACCACACCTGGAAACTTAATATCTGCAGCAAAGTGTTTAGTAGCAAAGTAATATGATAGTAGTGGTAACGGTGGCAAAAGTAACGGTAGCAGTTTTGGTTTTATAGTGATTGTAACATTAGCAACGAAAAAGTAAATAAGCGAAGAACAATATATGAAAAGCTCGTAGGCATTGGATCAGTGATGGATAATTATGTCGGGTGCGATCAATCATGCAACAGTTAAAACATAGGGTGACACAGAACTAGCTCCATTTCATCAATGTAATGTAGGCATGTATTCCGAATATAGTCATACGTGCTTATGGAAAAGAACTTGCATGACATCTTTTGTCCTCCCTTCTGTGGCAGCGGGGTCCTATTGGAAACTAAGGGATATTAAGGCCTCCTTTTAATAGAGTACCGGACCAAAGCATTAACACATAGTGAATACATGAACTCCTCAAACTACAGTCATCACCGGGAGTGGTCCCGACTATTGTCACTTCGGGGTTGTCGGATCATAACACATAGTAGGTGACTATAGACTTGCAAGATAGGATCAAGAACTCTCATATATTGATGAAAACATAATAGGTTCAGATCTGAAATCATGGCACTCAGGCACTAGTGACAAGCATTAAGCATAGCAAAGTCATAGCAACATCAATCTCAGAACATAGTGGATACTAGGGATCAAACCCTAACAAAACTAACTCGATTACATGATAAATCTCATCCAACCCATCACCGTCCAACAAGCCTATGATGCAATTACTCAAGCACAGCGGTGAGCATCATGAAATTGATGATGGAGGAAGGTTGATGATGATGATGGCGACGGATTCCCCTCTCGGGAGCCCCGAATGGACTCCAGATCAGCCCTCCCAAGAGAGTTTAGGGCTTGGCGGCGGCTCCATATCGTAAAACATGATGAATCCTTCTCTCAGATTTTTTTTCTCCCTGAACACGAATATATGGAGTTGGAGTTGAGGTCAGTGGAGCGTCAGGGGGCCCATGAGGCAGGTGGCGCGCCCAGGGGGTACGCGCGCCCCCACCCTCGTGGACAGGGTGTGGACCCCTTGACGTTAATTCTTTCGCCAGTATTTTTTATATATTCCGAAAATAATCTCCGTTGATTTTCAGATCATTCCAAGAACTTTAATTTCTGCACAAAAATAATACCATGGCAATTCTGCTGAAAACAACATCAGTCCGGGTTAGTTTCATTCAAATGATACAAGTTAGAGTCCAAAACAAGGGCAAAAGTGTTTGGAAAAGTAGATACGACGGAGACGTATCAAGGAGCAATGAAGACCAAACATGGGATATTGGGGACATCTTCAAGGAGCATGGCAAGTTAAAGAGGAGCTGCACCAAACCTGTAAAACGAGCTTTGCTAGGTAACACCCTTTCAATTACTTTCGTTTAGCCTCGTGTTCTTCGATGTGTATATGTTGTAGTTTTTGTTTCTCTTAGCCTCGTGTTTTTCATGTGTAATAAGAAGAGTCTTAATCGTCCTAGTGATTTCGCTTTTAGCTTGATGTAGGAAGTGGGTGTTCTCACCTTGTAGTCTGTTTTTATATTTTTTTCCTTTTGAATTCACTTCTCTGAGTCATGTTTATCTGGCTTCTCCTAAATGGATCTGGGTTGCTCTGAGTATTGATCTAAAAAAGAAGTAACTTCATGTCAGGATGCAGTTCCTGCGAGGAGGGAAGTATGGTCAACCTCGAGATCATGTTTCCAAAATGAGGCTGGATTACACACAAGGTGCCAGTTCCCTAATTATGCTCGATTAGACACAAGGTGCAAATTCCCAGATGATGCTGGATTACACACAAGCCAGGTGGAGTCGTCAACTGTTCGTGTCCTCGTGGCTCTAGTAAGGGCTGAAAGAAAGTGTGCAACAGCCCTTGAGAATGTAGCTGAGTTCCTGAAGAAGCGAAAAGAGCAATCAGATGCTCTCTTCACCCAAGCCAAAGAAGAGATGGAAGAAGCCAGAAATAAGCTAGCAGAGGCAGAGCAGGCTAGGCGTCTCCTGCTATCTAAAATTGTTTTCAATACAAATTTTCCTTCATAATAGCTAGGTTCAAATGTTTATCCAGTCAGCATGCCTGTTGTGATGTCTATGCATCTACTGATGTGGCACAAAATATATTTTTTAGGGTCATGTAATAACAACAATTACTTTCCAAACAATAACAGATGAAGCATTGGACATGGTATAGTTCACGCTCAAGCCCAACATTCCAAGTTCAACTTCCACATCAAACTCATGTTCACAGATATCTGCACATTCATATATAATGTCCACAACATTGATTCATTTCAAAGCCAAAAAAATGTGAGGAGACTTATAAATAAAGAAAAACCTCTAGTTCCTGCTACCAGTGCGAGCACAACAAGTCAAGACCATGCGTAATTAATTATATTTTGATCGTTTTTTGTGTTCTAAAATGCCGGCCGGCTCACGGAAGGACGTGTTGTCGACACACACGCGGATTCAATGGAGGCAGGCGGGGCAGTCTGAAGCCTGTTGCATGCGGCGAGGAGGCATGTTCAGCCGGGCCTGCAGCGAGTGGGGCCCTCTTGGCCGGCGCGTCGGTTCAATGCATGCGCTATGAGAGGTCGCGTCCGTGTCAGAGCAATCACTCCCTCCAGTCCTTTTTTGTTTGGGTATAACAAAATCTCATTTTCCATTCACATTTTACAAGTAAAATTCGTGGACAAACTTTCACCCAAAATACGATGGGGACTAGTAAACCAGGACGGAGGTAGTAGTTCTTTTTTTGATCAAAGAAGAGTTTCCCCCTTCCGATTTTCATTACTGAAAACCAACATCAAAACCATAGTATTTTCCCTAGAACTACCAGGTTCGACATCTCGCAATATAAACCCATACGACCATACGCCAAGGAGGTAGTAGTTATGAATTCCATTTTCGCTCCATACCAATCGTTCTAAAAACTACTTAAGTACTTATAACACGCCCTTGAAAATCAGAACTCTTGCCCTGCTAAAAAATGATATTTTAAACGTGGCTACTCGATCTGTGGCAACTGGCGAGCCATCGCATCCAGGTCGTTCACCTGTGGTCCCAACCATCAACTCCTATGCATCAAATTATCACGCGAGCTGACTATTCCTACAAAGGTGCGCTCCACCATGTACCCAGTACCCGCAGAGTAGCAATCATGCACCTATGGTTTTAGGGTTTATTTGTTAACGGTGCATTTACATAACTCTCATGTGTGTGAGACAGCGAAAGACCGACTGCGTGCGTGCGCCTCTTCTCTTCGTATATGTACTCCACCGTTTGTCTGGTGTCCAAAAAACTATACAGTAGTAATAACTACTAGCAACGTGCCAATGCGTTGCCACACAATCAAAGTAGATTAATACATATTCACTGATTTGATAGAAAAAAGAGACTAGTTTTGAAATATGTGTATCACTAAAAATATCTTATGTTTCACTCAAAATATATTCCTTTGGCAGTTTTGATGAGATAAGGGAGGAATGTTGTTGGTTTCAAGATTTGAGAAGTGGTATATCTCTAATTTCTATTCTTACTAGCAAGATGCCCATGCGTTGCACGGAACATCAAGATCTTGTGGGAGAAGAGGATGAACGAGGGAAGGCCTTATCTGCAAATGTGGAGAGGAGTGCGGGTAAATTGCCATAGTTTCCTTCCTATCCGTTAGATATAGATCGGACGACCTATATTGCAGGATGGCAGGCACACCATCATCACCAACTATGCTTTTTATAAGAGTAGGGATAAAAAACAGAGTTGGTGATGATGGTGTGCCTGCCATCCTACAATATAGGCCATCTGGTTTATATCTGACGAATAGGAAGGAAACTATGGCAATTTTGCAAAAAAAAAGATACCCACACCCCTCTCCACATTTGCAAATAAGGCCTTCCCTCGTTCATCCTTTTCTCCCATAAGATAAACTACTCATACAAAGCATCTTGATGTTCCGTGCAACACATGGGCATCTTGCTAGTTGTTGCAAAAAGCCCATGTGTGTGTGTGTGTTGTGTGTGTGAGAGAGAGGGAGAGAGGAGGAGGACGGAGTGCATGTGTGACAAAGACACAAAGAGTGTGTGTGTGAGAGGTATCAGCTTAAAATGAGGCGATAGTGTGTGTGCACGATCGAGAGGGTGTGTCACAAGAAGGGACGGAAAAACTACATAGATACAAGGAGCGAGAGAGAGACATGTACGCGATAGTGGAAGCACGAGTTTGTGGGTGTATAAACCTATCTATAGGCTAGTCGATCAATGATGTGAGAGAAATACGAGTCGGGGGTGCAAAAGCAAGAGTTATGTGGGTGTGAGAGAGAGAGCGCGGGAAGTTTGTCTGATCGGTAAAAAAATGAATAATGTCAGTTTTATAACTAGGATGTAGACGGAAAGGAGACCGCAATAAATGTTGTGTCTGCAGGAGAGAGTAATTTTAGTGGTATGAGTCATATCTAGAGACATATAGGGTGTGTGAGAGAACCCCATAGAGAGAAAGACAAAGTGAAAGACGAGTGAGACTATGTGTGTGGCGGTGAAAAAAAGTTTAGGTACCTAGTGATACTAGAGAACGGTAGAGACGTGAGAGATAATGAAAACCGTGTAATGTATAATGATAGGGAGAGTGTGACACTTGTCAAGGGGGACGTCGGGAGACCATGTTTGCGAACATAAGAGAAACATGAAGTGAGTGTGCGGGTGAGCTGGAGAAAAGAGAGTGATAGCTACATGAAGGAGCATGCGAGAGAGATGGGCATGAAAGGAGTCAACATAAAAAGGATTCAAATATTTAAATTCGAGATGATGATACCTGTAATTCATACTCAAACCAAAATTGATCTATCAAACATGCATACTCATATGAATTCACGCGCATCTATGTTATTTAATATGTAGATATTACTGATCCATACATTTTAGTAGAACATAATTTGGTTTAATTTTTTTGAATTCAACCTTATGATTTTGAGATCATTGTATTTGTAAGTCATATTGTATACATATAAAGGAGCCGAATTCTTTGTTGTGCTTTTGAAAGTATATATATATATATACATATATATAGTGTTACTATTCATCACCCAGGATGCAGAATAAGTTATTCTTCACCCGAGGTAATCTTATGATTATTTCGTAATTAAATTACGTTTGCAATTTAAATAGTTACATCTCTATAGATTCATTATGTAAAATTTGGCATAAGAAAATAAAAATATAGGTCATAAGACAAGAAAATTTGCACTTTATGTGTATTTTACACTATGTTTTTATGTTTGTAATTTTACATAACATAAAATATTTTTTACAACGATTATATATTTTCTTACGGTCCCTTTTTACGTCGGAAATAAGATAAAACTTACGGAACGTAAAAATACGGGGCATTGATGGTAAAATAGAGGGGGTGAGGAATATATAGGATGAGTCTATTATGATAACACCCCTTAAGACCTTATTCTAATAACACTTGTCCCTTATTCTGATAACACCCCGCAGCCCCAACAAAAAAAGCAGGTCAACCCCGGCCACCCCAACTCCTCCCACGTCTCCCTCGCACCCACCCACCTTCTTCGTCTCCCTCCCCCTACCACCGCACTGCCACTATTCCAACCACCAACCCCCACACGCCATGATTCTCGTCCCCCACCCCCACCCCCACCCCCACCCCTGATCCACCTCTTGCCCTGCCGGGCCGCGCC